>NW_024412377.1:117676890-117727812 GCF_014898765.1 Herpailurus yagouaroundi | reverse complement strand
CAAAAATAAATAAACGTTGAAAAAAAAATAAAAAAAAAAAAAAGAAGTATGGGGCACCTGACGGGCTCCATTGGTGGAGCGTAGGACACTTAATCTTGGGATCTTATGTTCAAGCCCCACATTGGGCATGGAGTTTACTTAAAAAAATGAAACATGGGTAAATAAATTCATATTTCAGTTCATTTCCCACCTCCTTCCCAAAGCCTTTGGCTCACAATGATGTTTTCCTTCTCTGAAACAATTATCATCATATTCGCTAATTCTTTCATGCTTGTGAGAGTTATCTTCCCAATTAATAGACTTCCTGCAGTCTGACTTTAGTACCATAAATATAGCAGGTATTCCAAAAATACTAATCTTTGAAAATGGTACTCAAAAAAACCAAGATTCCAAATCCTATAAAGATATTTAATAGCTCAGGGGCGCCTGGGTGGCTCAGTCGGGTAAGCATCTGACTTTGGCTCAGGTCATGATCTCACAGTTCGTGAGTTCGAGCCCCACTTCAGGCTCTGTGCTGATGGCTCAGAGCCTGGAGCCTGCTTCAGATTCTGTGGCTCCCCCTCTCTCTGCTCTTCCCCACTCACATTCTCTCTCTCTCTCTCTCTCTCTCTCTCTCTCTGTCAAAGATAAACATTTTTTAAAAAGACATTTAATTGCTCATGTAATCCAGAGTCCTGGATTAGAACAGGGACAGCTGGATCCAGGAGCTCAAAAGATACCCTTAGGGTCCAGTCTCTGTATCTCTAGGATCTACTTCCCTCTCTGATGTTTCCAGGTGGACAGGTCACTGGTGCTCACATCCTCACAGCAACAAATCCAGAGGAAAATAGACGGCCCTTCTCCAGCCACACCTACCCTGTATGTCGCAGGGTAGGTAGCTTTGCAGTGAATAAGCTTCAGTCATGTGCCCACGCTGGACCTCCAAGTGGGTGCTCAGCCCCATCCAACCACCTGAACTAAGTAAGAGGAGGAAATGTTTCCCCGAAGGAATTTTGGAATAAGGGAGATGGGCTGTAGATGGGGAAAAGCCTTTATAAAGATCTGTCTTATCTTGTGTAACTACATTAGCTCTAAAACAGTAAAAACATACAAACAAACAAACACACAAACCAAAAACATAGCAGATACTCAAAGTCAATTTTGAGATTGATAGATTTTTGTGCATCAGTCCTCTGATATAAATCCTAATTTGTCTTTCCTTATGTTTCTGCTTTGTGGCCAGATCCTAAAAAGGTAGAAATGGTTCGCTCACAATCAACATCATTACAAAGTTCAGATTAATTCAGGGGTGGTGAGTCCTCAAATGACTAGTGTCACCTTCTCTCCTTAGTATACTGTACATTTTCCCCCTGTACTCTGGGGAGTAATCCCTCTATCCCCTGGACTTCTACTTTATTTAGCTCACATATTTGCTATGGCACTTGCCGTATGGTTCTTTGCTGTTATGTATATTAGGCAAGATTGCTTAAATGATAAAATTCCCAATTCTAAAAGGCTTCAGAAAAAAATTACCAGTTCACAAAACTGAACAGTTTGGGGATAGTTGTCCTTCAGAAATGGCTTGATTCAAAGTTCATATGATGTCAACATATGATGTCAGGACAGGGTTTTTCTCTGTTGACCTCATTCTTAATATTTACTATATCTTCAGTCCCCTTACTCAAAGGCAGCTGCCACAGCTCCAGCCATTGTCTCCTGTTTACCTCTAATGGTAAGAGGAAGAAGCTCTTTCTCATCATTCTCATGGTAATTTCATTTGCTTTGCGCCAGCATTATTTGGGGCTTCTGCTTCTTACTGGATCAGTCACTGCCCAAAGCAATGGGGCTCCCTATCACCTGAGGTCTAAGTCACAGGCTCCATCCCAGGGCTAGGTGTAGAGTAAAAGTTCAGTCTAAAAATGAGGAAAGGATCATTCTCAGATGAATATCCAATCTGGTAACAGGAAGAAAATTGTATGCAAAGGCCGCAGACACAACAAATGTGAAGTCCGATTCTCCCTTTGGATAATGCATTGATTCATTCTCTTCACGGCAATGCCTGGTATTGTGAGTGACACAGGCCGACGGGGTGCTTACTAACTGTTTATTAGAGGGAAGGAGGAAGAAAAGGCTGGGTGAACCCTTGATTAGATATTCCTGACATTTCATAATGCTTCAATCAGGACGATCTTCCTTGGGAAAGCATATTTGAAATGGGATTTGGAATAGGGGAATCCAAAGTTACTCATCAGTTTGATTAGCATTAGCCTGTGCCAACTAAAAGTTTTCCACAAGCATTAGCTGTTTGATCCCCTTACTTGAAATACTTCTTGGTGAAAGCACCAGGGAAAAAAATAATTCATGTCTTAATGAGGCCGAACTCTTAACTTTTGGCCCTTGGAATTACAAAGTGGGCCCTGGAGTCATGTGATAGAAGAACTATTGCCCATTTTGGAAAGAATTTTGAATCGCCACTGACAGAACCGGCAAACTGATTTAGTAGCATCTGCCTTGATGAGGTAATTTACCTTCCTTTCTGAGCTTTGCTATATTTGGGGGCCCAGTGAAAATTCAGTGGCAATAATAGTTATCTCCGCACAGGAGTTAGTGGCCTGATGAGAAGACAAACCAAGCCAGTATCAGTGTTGCTTCTTCCATGCAGATGTCACTGGTACAATATAGAGGCTCCTTCTTTTTTCACTTTCCCTCAAAGACCAGGCTATCTGAGCACAAACACAGGAATTGGAAATTACACATTCAGAATCGTTGATTTTCTTACGCCCCTGTCGAAGCCACTTAACCCTCCTTCACTCTTCAGCACCCTGCTCATCTCCCCCATTGACTACAAAGCAGAGACGGGCTTAGGGTCCTCTGATGAGGATTAATACATCAATACCTGCAAATTCTTCCGAAGTCTGAGTTCTCAAGAGCTCAATGTCTTTTCTTTTTTCTGAAGAGAAAATAGCCTGTGTTCAGTATACTTTATATTTAAATGATCTCGAATGAAATCTCTCTGCCTCACGAGGCTAGAAGGTAGGAGAAGGCATATTGTTGAAGATTCAACACGGGGGTGTGTTGGAGTCTAACGTCACCAGTAGGTAAGATATTCTATTTGTATCATAAAAAACAAACTATAGAAGGTCAGCTATGGGAACTTCAAACTTTTATGAAGTTTTATTTTAAGGTAACTATCAAATTATTACCAGTCATTAAAAGCTTGGGCACAGCACCCTAAGTAAAGAGGTTGACCTGTTTATGTGGTAACAAAAGAGAAGCAGGTGGGGAGTGAGAGAAGGAAATAACACAGAAAGACTCAAAAGGACCTTGTTGACTGTTTGTTTTTTCTTTAGGTTTCATGACTCCATTACACTCAGGACCTCAGGATGTGCGAAAACATTATCTGCCACTACCATTTTTGGAAAGATTCTAACTTCTTGATGTTAAAAGCAGAAGCTTGGCCCAAACCGCTGTAATTGATTTCCAACAGGTCTAGAGTTTATTTCTGGCTTGATGCAGAGAATTTAGGAGAAGAGTAATGGGTACCATGTGACGCCTACTGAAATGAAAGAAATAGTAACAGATTTTGTATAAAAATAAAATAAGCAAGGCCCCTGGGGGATTAAGCATCTGGCTCTTGATTTCAGTTCAAGTCATGATCTCATGGTTCGTGAGATTGAGCCCTGCGTCCGGCTCTGCACTGACAGTACAGAACCTGCTTGTGATTCTCTCTCTCCCTCTCTCTCTGCCCCTCTCCTACTTGTAAGCACATGCATGTTTGGTCTCTCTCTCTCTCTCTCTCTCTCATGATAAATAAATAAACAATTAAAAAATAAAGCATTTTTCAAAGATTCAGATTCTGAAAACTGCTATCAACTGATGGATCTATAGAAAAACAGAGACTAAAATCTGAATACAATCTATAGGAATAATTTCAACATTTAAAACAGATAACATTATCCTCAATTTAGGTAAGAGTAATAAATTGTTCATTAAACACATTTTGGAAAACTCTAAACATTTAAGGGAATATTAAAATTATAGTCTCATTATTCTGAAATAGTTACTTTAAGTATTTCAGTATTTTTCCTTCTATTCTCACCTGCATTTCTTTTTTGCTTTTTTAAAAAAGAAACTTTCTAAGTCTAAAAGTAATTCATACTTATTAGGAAAAACTTGGAAATTAGAAAAGTATAAAAAGGTTTTTAAGTTACTTGTACATCTATCAGCAAGCCGTCACCACCGTTAATGTTTTAGATATATTTGTTTCCAGTATTTTAGCATCAATGTTTACATAATTTTCATATCCAGTGCTGCCTGGGGTTTTACATTTAAAAATTACAATCATACAGGGGCAGCTGGGTGGCTCAGTCAGTTAAGCATCCGACTTTGGCCCAGGTCATGATCTCACTGTTCGTGAGTCTGAGCCCCGCTTCGGGCTCTGTGCTGACAGCTCGGAGCCTGGAGCCTGCTTCGGATTCTGCGTCTCCTCCTCTCTCTCCCCCTCCCTCCCCATACGCTCTGTTCTCTCTGTCTCTCAAAAATGAATAAACATTAAATTTTTTTTTAATTGCAATCATACAACCCAGCAACTTCATCCTGGGGCAGTTGTCCTACAAAAATGACAACTTGCATTCATACAGAAACCTGTGCACAAATGTTCACAGTAGCTTTCCCAGTAACAGCCAAAAGCGGAACACAACCTAAATGTTCCTCAAAGGCTGAGTGGTTAAACAAACTGGGATGCATCCATGTCACAGAAAACTACTCAGCAATAAAAAGGAAGAACTAATTCTGTGCAAACACACGAGTGAATCTCAAGTTAATTACACAGCGAGAGAAAATCCTATCTTAAAGGTTATACATCATATATACTTATAGAACATTCTTCAAATGATAAAATATCAGAGAGGGAAGACATATCAGTGGTTTCCAGGAGAGGAAGGGCAAGGGGGTGTCTGTGGCTGCAGTAGAGTAGCAGGGAGAGATGCCTGTGTTAGAACTATTCTAAGCCTTGACTGTTACAGTGCTAACACAAATGTACACATGCTCTAAAATTGCGTAGAACTGAACACACACACACACACACACACACGCACGCACCTCTAAAACTGGTAAAATCCAAATGAGATCAGTGAATTGTATCAACATCAACTTCTTGGTCATGATACTATACCATAGTTGAGCACAATATTGCCACCGGGAAAAATGAGTGAAAGGTACAGAGCATCTTTTTTATACTATTTCTTACAACTGCCTGTGAACTTACAATTATCTTAAAGAGTTAAGACAAAACAAAGCAAAAACCAAAACAAAACACAGCGTAAGCATCTTACCATGTAAACATAATTTTAGATAGGAAAATTCTCTGTAGAGGTAATATTAAGGACGATATAATATCTTAGTATAGGATCATCATTTACCTGTTTCCTTAATACTAGATATTGAACACAGAGTTGTGTGCAACATTAACATATGACGACAGTGCAAAGGTCTCTGTGCATAAGACACTATCTCATGTCAGAGTATTTCTTCACAAAAATATTTAATAAAGTGAATGTCATAGGATATTAAGAATTATAATGCAAAAATAAGGTCCTACATGCAAATATATTTGGGAATGAGCTTTTTCATTCTGGGAATTCTCACAGTCTTTT
Organism: Herpailurus yagouaroundi; assembly: GCF_014898765.1. Taxonomy (NCBI): domain Eukaryota; kingdom Metazoa; phylum Chordata; class Mammalia; order Carnivora; family Felidae; genus Herpailurus; species Herpailurus yagouaroundi. The sequence goes on along the minus strand of NW_024412377.1, from coordinate 117,722,179 downwards.
ATGGACAAATGTATGCTGTGAGTCAACGAGAGGTAATAATGTAATCAATGTTTCTAAAGCATATTTTCTCTGAAAAACCCCATGACAGATTAAAGATGACCTCTAATTCTTTGGCTCTACCAGTCTGCTCCCTGAGTCTTGGTGGGCTCTGTGACTGCTTTGATCAGTGGAATAAAGCATAAATGACACCGCACCAGTTTGTGGGCAAAAGCGAAGAAACTGAGAGATTCCACTTCCTATCTTTTGAAAGGTTCCCTTTGGGGGAACTGAGAAGCCACATATGAATAGCCTGTAATTGCTCTGATAGCCCAAACCAGCCATGCAGAGAGGCTCTGTGAAGAGAGGGAGATCATCAGCCACCCCCAGCTGTTCTAGCAATCCCAGCTCAGACATTAGACATGTGGGTAACACCATCTTGAAAATGTTAGGTGCAACAGAAGCGACTAGAGTAAAACCAAGTAATCAAGCCAACAGCCAGAACTGGGACTCCAGATATATGGTACCAATGAAGCTTTCCCACATATCTCAAGCCATTTGAGAAACCTGGCTGAACTCATTATGGAACCGAGATGAACTATTCCCACTGTGTGCTGCCCAAAATCCCAAACCATAAAACCGTTGGCACAATAAAATGGTTGTTTATGCCATGAAATACAGGGCTGTTTGTTACACAGCAGTAGATAATCATTACACCTCTCCTTTTTTTGTCCATAGTGCTGCATGCTATTTAAGATCATTTGGCCTTAGAATTAAAGTACCAAAATACTCTGTAATTTACTAACGGTGTTACCTCAGAAAATCAACTTCTTCAAAACAGTTCTCTCATTGGTACATATATGTTACTCAGTTGGGAAGCTAAATGAGATTATGTCTCAGTGCTTAATATCATTCTTGGTATGTAGTAAGTCCTCAGAAGTAATTTCATCTACCCTACCAATGGTCAACCAGGGCTATGTCATACAGGAGAGGAGTTATTATATTAAATTTTTTTTTCAACGTTTCTTTATTTTTGGGACAGAGAGAGACAGAGCATGAACAGGGGAGGGGCAGAGAGAGAGAGGGAGACACAGAATCGGAAACAGGCTCCAGGCTCTGAGCCATCAGCCCAGAGCCCGACGCGGGGCTCGAACTCACAGACCGCGAGATCGTGACCTGGCTGAAGTCGGACGCCTAACCGACTGCGCCACCCAGGCGCCCCCAGGAGTTATTATATTAAAAAGCACATCTGTTTTTACTCTTATAAAGATGGTTAGATTGCTTTACAGAAAGTAAGCACAGGTTTACATTTTTATCACTATAAGTATGCAAGTTGAGAAAAACATTTGATTCTGGAGCAGGGCTTTACCAAATTTTTCTGTACTGGGCCAGACAGTAAATATTTTAGGCTTCTGTGGGCCATATGACTTCTGTCACAACTACTCAACGTTGCTATTTAAGCATGAAAACAGCTACAGACAATTTGTAAACAAATGGGCAGGACTGTTTGCGATAAAGCTTTCTTCACAAAAGTTGAGGTGGGCTGGGTTTGGTCTGCAGGATTCACCTTGCCAGTTGGACACAGACGGGTTGATATACTCATAAGCGTGTTGAGTAAATGAGGAACTTCATCCAGGAGGAACTACCCTCAAGGCCCTTGTGGGTTCTACTCTTTCAAAACAAAATGGCTACTTTTCTAGAGCACCCAGAGGAGTGTAACTTCAATTTTGCACATTACTTCCCACAAGATTAGCTACATCAGCTGCTTCTACACACTTTAATTGGTAATGATCTATGCGCAAGGCATACATACTCTAGTACTTGGTTGAGCTTGCAATTAGGAAAGTCAGCTTTTTTTCTTGAAGCAAAAATGATTTGGGTTCTTTTTTAAGCACAAAATAGATATTCAGAGTTAACTAAGGCAATAAGCATAATCACTAAATATAGACACTGGGCTTTAACAGAAAAAAGGCCTTGGTTAGCAAAGAAAAGGCCTGAGTTCTACTTCCAGTGTTGGCTGCTAACTAGCTGTGCGACTCTGGGGAAGTCATACCCCTGGGCCTCAGTGTTATAAATTTTTGAAACGGGACTAAAAAATTGTTTCCTTGACTGCCTAGTATCATTTGGAAAAGTATAAAATGGCACATGAAGTTTATAAATCTCATATTTCATCATAGTTTACTGTTTATGTGTCATATCCCCAATTAGAATATGAGCTCCTTGGGGATAGGGGTGATGTCTTAAGCATTTTTAAATCCCCATTTTCTTGGTGTAGTACTTACATACTCAGTAACTATTTGCATAATGAATAACTAAATGGCCAGGCAGCTATGAGAGTTTGTGGACATCACCATGGTTAAGAGAAGAAATTAAAATGAGATTAATTATCATGAAGCAAATCAATACATTTTGACAAAATATTTGAAAAAGAGTAGAGTATTATTTATGCCAGGAATTTCATGGGGCCATCTTCTAGTATATCCCTGAGATGTGAAAAGACTTTGTGTCTCAGGTGACTCACTCTGTATCCAGTCACTAGTCAACTTTCGTTCAGAGAGTACGTATTAGGTAAAGATGATGGCCCCATTTTTAAACTAAAAATGACTGCTTTGTCCCAAAGCCATGTACACAAATGGCATTTGCAGCCTTTGCAAAGAGAAGAAGATATCACTGTTGTGCTCTTTTCTGTTATGATTAAAAGTAATATTGTTACTTTAAGAAGCCTAAAGTGAAATTGAGACAGATGGATGGATTCAACAAGTACCTGTAAAGCTTTTTGATCAGTACAACTGATGCTTTAAGGCAATATCATTTCGAGGAGCAATAGCATTTAGGGGAAATATTTAGCTCTTTGTAGAGTGATATATTTCTTCTCCTTCACTGGTTAAGTTGCCCATCCTTGAATGAAACTCTTAGAGCCCTAGAAAGCTTTGGGCCTCTCCCCTTGGCAAATACACAGGACAGAAGTTCCTGCTGCCATGGTATTTTATATCCATTTTGATGAACTGATCGACAGCTTGCAAATGAGTGTTTCTTTCCAAAAGATCTCTACAAGGGAAAAATTTCCAAGAGCATGACGGTTAAATAATGGATATACTTAAAGGACTGGACACTAATTTGTGTTAAATAAATGCTTTCTTGGCAATATTTCAGATTTTCACATCTTCAAGTGAGGACCGTGCATTAGCCCTTTTGTACCAGGGCCAGGTATGGCTGCACTGAACTTACTGCTGGAGGAGGAGAAGGTCAGAATCTTAACCTGACGACTGGAAGAGATGGCTGTTAATCAGAGTGACTGTTTCTCCCCTGTAAGTGTGGGAGAGGAACCATATTCCTTTTCATTACCTTCCTAGTGACACCAGCTATCCAGAGGAAAGAAGACTTGTGTAGAACCTTGCTTTCCTGACCAGCATAATTTTGCATAATTCTGACTGTAGGTTTCCAACTCTTTCTAGGTGTCCTCTGTCATAGGACATACTTGATGGTGCTGCTGTGGTGTATTTATACTTCAATGTCTCCAGGACAGAGAACTAAGAAAACTTGGTCTCTCTCATCCCTCATTTATCTGAATTTACATGATTCTGATAATGGGATGCATTTTATTTTTTTTTTCTTTCTTTCTTATTACTTATTATTATTTTTTACCCAGACACATTTTAATTCCATAAAGGGCATAAAATCTGAACTGTAGAAAAAGTTTATATGTTATTATCCTTGGATGGGAGAAGAGCAAACAAAGGAAGTTAAATGACTGAAAAGATCTATAATTATTCTATTACAAACTATAATTCCTTTATTTAAGTAAAAATTTACTGAGTGACTCTAAGGAATAAAACATAAGACTCATTTATTGTGAGTTCATACTAGATCCTTGAAAGTGTCACACATAGGTACTTTTTAACACTCCTTGCTTGGCTACAAGGAAATGCCCTCTGATTTTATCTTGGGAAACTTCGGCACAGAATGGTTAAGTCAGCATAACAGTGGCAGACTCAGGTACTTCCATTACCGTACTGAGAAATCCCAAGCTTTGCTTCTCAAAAGTATAACAGTTTTCAAACACACAGGAAAGTTGAAGTCATTGAAGTAAATTGAAGTAAGCACCCGATATCCACCCAGAAAACATCAATCTTATGCTGTACGTGCTTTACCTTTTCCATCCTTCTATCTATTCATCAAACCATTTCGTTTTTGGTGCATTTTACAGTAAATTGCCAAGATGAGAACACTTCTTCCTAAAGACTCAGTATGCATAGCTTTAACTACACTTCAGTATTTGTTTACATTTTTTTTCTTTTGATGTAAAATCTGTACATCATAAAGTGCAAAAATCTTAACTATATACTTGCTGAGTTTTGACAAAAATCATACACCCTTATAACCTAAACTTCTGTCAAGATACAAAACACTGCCTTCACCCCAGAATATTTCCTTATTTCAGCCATTAGCTATTCTCACATCTCATTACCAGAGGTAACCACTATTTGGATTTTTTTTCCACCTCAGAGTACTATTGTCTGGCCCAGAATTTCATTTATTATTTTTTGTTTTTATCTATTTATTTTTGAGGGGGGTGGTACAGAGAGAGAGAAACCCAAGCAGGCTGTACTCTGTCAGCACAGAGCCCATTATAAGGCTTGATCCCACAAACTGGAGATCATGACCTGAGCCAAAATTAAGACTCGGATGCTTAAGAAGATGTGGTAAAACTATACAATGGAATATTACTCAGCAATCAAAAAGAATGAAATCTTGCCATTTGCAACAACATGGATGGAACTAGAGTGTATCATGTTAGAATTTAGTCAGTCAGAGAAAGACAAATATCATGACTTCACTCATATGAGGAATTTAAGATACAAAACAGATGGACATAAGGGAAGGGAAGCAAAAATAATATAAAAACAGGGAGGAAGACAAAACATAAGAGACCCTTAAATACAGAGAACAAACTGAGGTTTGCTAGAGGGGCTTGGATGGGCTAAATGGGCAAGGGGCATTAAGAAGGACACTTATTGGGATGAACACTGGGTGTTATATGTAGGGGATGAATCAATGATTCTACTCCTGAAATCATTATTGCTGTATATGCTAACTAACTTGGATGTAAATTTAAAAAAATAAATTTAAAAAAATAAAATAGGGGCGCCTGGGTGGCGCAGTCGGTTAAGCGTCCGACTTCAGCCAGGTCACGATCTCACGGTCCGTGAGTTCGAGCCCCGCGTCAGGCTCTGGGCTGATGGCTCAGAGCCTGGAGCCTGTTTCCGATTCTGTGTCTCCCTCTCACTCTGCCCCTCCCCCGTTCATGCTCTGTCTCTCTCTGTCCCAAAAATAAAGAAACGTTGAAAAAAAAAATTTTTTTTAAATAAAATAAATACAAATTAAAAAAAAAAAAGAGTCAGATGTTTAACCAACTGAGCCACCCAGACACCCCCAGAATTTCATTCAAATGTCATCATATAGTATGCACTCTTTTATATAAGCCTTATTTCACTCATGATATTATTTCTGAGAATCAACCGTGCTGTTGTGTGTCCCTGTGGTTTCTTTTAACTGCGATGTAGTGTTCTTCTCATGAGCATATCAACCTTTGTTTATTCATTCTCTGATTGCCCTCAGGACTGCTTCCAGTTTTGGGCAATTAAGAACAAAGCTGCCAAGGGGCACCTGGGTGGCTCAGTTGGTTAAGTGTCAGACTCTTGGTTCTGACTCAGGTCATGATCCCAGAGTCATGGGATTGAGCCCCGCATCAGACTTTGTGCTGAGTGTGGAGCCCGCTTATGATATTCTCTTTTCTCTCTCACGCGCGCCCTCCCCGCCTCTGGCCCTCTCCCTTGCTCACTCACACTCTCTCTCTCTCCCTCTAAAACAAAATTCCAAGACTTCTAGTACTAGTCTTTGGTACACTTCTGTTTTCCTTTCCTAGAGTGTATGGTTAGTTACAGAAGAGGCAGTGCAAATGTTTCCAAAGTCATTGTACCATTTACATTCTTACCAACAACAAATGAGAGGTCCATTTTCTCCAAAACTACATCAACATTTGGTGTCAGTCATTTTAATTTCAGCTACTGCAGGAGGCCTGCAGTCACTTCATTGTGATTATATTTGTATTTTTCTGATGACAAATGATATTAAGCACTTTCTCATGGGTTTATTGGCCATTCACATATCTTTCTTTGTGAAGTGTCTGTTCAAGTCTTTTACCAATTTTAGGGAGGGTGTTTATCTTTTCATTATTGAGCTCCAAGAATTATTTATGGAGCCTAGATACCAGTCTTTTGCCAGATAGACATTTTGTGAGTATTTTCTTCCAGTTTGTGGCTTGCCTATTCATTTTTTAAATGCTGTCTTTTGACAGGCAGAACTTTTTAATATTGAAGAACTCCCATTTATCTTCTATTTCTCTCATGGTTATTCCTTTCTGTTATTTTTCTAAGAAATAGTTTACTACCCTTAAGTCAAGAAGATATTCTGCTATGTTTTACTCAAAAGTTTTATGCAATTTATACAAGGAATGAGCTTCATTATTTTTCTTACGGGTAAGCAGTTATTCTCACTTGCTTTGTTGAAAAGACTTTTCTTTCTCTGCTTGTTTTCTTTAATGTCTTTACTGGGGAAAAATACATATATGGATCTTTTTCTGCGTCTTTGTTCTGTTCTATTGATCTATGTGCCAGCCCTCCTATTAGCATCACAATGTCTTGATTACTGTGTATTTGTGATAAATCATGAACTCCAATAGTGTAAGTTTTCCAACATTGTTCTATTTCAAGATTGATTTGCATTATTTAGGTTCTTTGCTTTTCCATATAAATATCAGAATCAGTTTGTCAATTTTTTAAAAGACATCTGCCGTAATTATGATTTGGGTATATTTATCTGTAGATTCATTTGGTGAGAATTAACATCTTAAAAATATGGAGTCTTGGGGCACATGGAGGGCTCATTCAGTTAAGTGTCTGGCTTCAGGTCAGATCATGATCTCGCAGTTTGTGAGTTCGAGCCCCGAGTCAAACTTTGTGCAGACAGCTCAGAGCCTGGACTCTGCTTCAGATTCTGTGTCTCCCACTCTCTCTGTTCCTCCCCTGCTCGCACTCTGTCTCTCTCTCTCTCAAAAATAAGGATTAAAAACATTTTTTTTTAAATATGGAGTCTTTCTATCCATGAATATTTAAGCCTTCCTTAATTTCTTCAACAGCATTCTATTGTTTATAGTATAGAGGTCACTTGTTAAATTTACTCCTAAGTGTTATATCTATACCTATGTCTATAACTATCAATAGCTATGTCTATGTCTACATCTATATCTATATATTTGATGTTACTATAAACAAAAATTGCCTTTTTTTAAAAGTAAGCTCTAGGCCCAATATGGGGCTCGAATTCATGACCCTGAGATCAAGGGTCATGCTCCACTGACAGAGCCAGCCAGATGCCCCGACAGAATTGCTTTTTAAAATTATTTCTAATATTTTTCACTAGTATATAAACATACAATTGCTTATACACTTATTGTTTCTTGTAGTTGTTTTTAATTTTCCTTAGAAATTTCAATATAAAAAGTAACTTCAATTCTAAAGAGAGTATTAATTTTCCTTCCCAATTATTTTATCTTTTATATCTTTTCCTTAAAATATTTTAACAGCCAGGACCTGTGGCAAAATGTTAAATAGATGTGGTAGTATTTAGAAATGGGCATCTTTCCATCCTTCTTGATCAAACATTGATCGAGATTTAATACTGATTCAATATTTCAGCAAAGAATAAGGTTAGCTGTAGATTTTTTATAAATGCCCTTTTCAAGAATGAGGAATTTTCCTACTATTCTTAATTTTTTTTTAATTTTTTTTCAACGTTTATTTATTTTTGGGACAGAGAGAGACAGAGCATGAACGGGGGAGGGGCAGAGAGAGAGGGAGACACAGAATCGGAAACAGGCTCCAGGCTCTGAGCCATCAGCCCAGAGCCTGACGCGTGGCTCGAACTCCCGGACCGCGAGATCGTGACCTGGCTGAAGTCGGACGCTTAACCCACTGCGCCACCCAGGCGCCCCTACTATTGTTAATTTTTTAGCTTTTATTGTGAATGGATTTTTAATCTGGTCAAAAGGCTTTTCTTCACATATTCGAAAGCATCACATGTCTAGAAGTGGGAGGACACCATTTCTCCCAAATTCTATCAATCAAGGTAAGTCACAAAGCAGTAAAGCCTAGATTCAAAGGTAAGGGAAACAGGCTCTCTCTCTTGATGGATGGATTAACAGACACAGACATGGATGGAAGGAAGTGATGGCAGCCATTTTTTGAGACTGTCTACCATGGTTAGTATTATACGGTACAACTAGGATTCTAACCTGAGTCAGTCAGATCCCTAGAGACAGAGACCTTCTTTGAAGCACAACTGAGGGAAAACTGGAGCTCTTTACATGGATTAACATTATTAATAACTCTCCTCAGCTTGCTGTCATCAGAAGGCCTTGGTCTTCCGCAGTCACTACCACCAAGCTTTGGTTTTCCTCAAGTCACGGCACATCCCAGACAATAAGGAAGACTTTGGGGGTAAATTTGAGTTTTTGAATCAAGCTGCTCAATTCAATTGCAATCCTACAGATTAAGCCCTCGTTCCAATATTGTCTCCACTTGAGATACAAAGACTAAAACATGCTGATCTTATTTATTATTGACTTGGCTACTTGTATTAGACTCTCATCTCTCTAGAATCTATGCTTCTTCAGGGCAAAAAAAAATTTTTTTTAATAACAGTTTTTTAATAACATTTCATGACTATTATTTCTAAACATAGAATAATGTTGGGCTCATGGTAGGTGCTCATTAAACCTTTGTGAAACAATTGATTCAATTAAAAAAAAAGTCTCATTTCCTTGCTTAAAAACTCTGACTCTTTATTGCTTTTCATATGATCTGTGAGACTTCCCATGATCTCATTCTTGCTTATTTCTACAGCTTCACCTGGCTCAAATTCTCCTTTAACTATTAAACTTACCCTTCCTTAGCCATCTACTATGTACCAAGAGGGTTCAATACTTTAGTTGATGTAATCTTTGGAAGGATATTTAAGGTAGATGGTATTATTCTCATTTTGCAGAAGAAGAGCTTAAAATTTAAGGAAGCAAAGTCACTTGTCCAACTAAGTGACAGAATCATGATTCAAATCCACGTCCATTATCACCATGGCACAGCACCTCCCCTCCAAACATATTCAGCTATGTACATTGCCCTAGCAGGCCATGCTTCCTCAGACTTTAGCACAAAACCATCCCCTTTTTCCCAAAACACTTTATCTAACTTTATCTGACTTACTTCTACTCCTCATCTGAGAGTCAGTTCAAATACCAGGTCCTCCAGAAGACTTGCCTGTGTTTCCCCTTTGATAGGCTGGGTCATGGCCCCTCTCGTGTCCTCCCAACATACTCTGTGTATTCCCTGTGATTGCATTTTCCATACTGTGCTGAAATTATCACTGTCTTAAATGCTTCTTCCCCTGTTGCTTCCTTGAGAGTGGAAACCCGATTTATTTACCCCTCCTCCAGCAACTTTCCAGAGCTGTGCTGTCTAATGTGGTAGCCACTAGCCATATGTATCTATGGATCATTTGAAATGTGGCCACTTAAGAAACAGGAACCCTCTTGCACTGTTGGTGGGAATGCAAACTGGTGCAGCCTCTCTGGAAAACAGTGTGGAGGTTCCTCAAAAACTTAAAAATAGTTCTACCCTATGACCCAGCAATAGCACTGCTAGGAATTTACCCAAGGGATACAGGAGTGCTGATGCATAGGGGCACTTGGACCCCAATGTTTATAGTAGCACTTCCAACAACAGCCAAATTATGGAAAGAGCCTAAATGCCCATAAACTGATGAATGGATAAAGAAGATGTGGTTTATATATACAATGGAATACTACTTGACAATGAGAAATAATGAAATCTGGCCATTTTTAGCAATGTGGATGGAACTGGAGAGTATTATGCTAAGTGAAATAAGTCAGGCAGAGAAAGACAGATACCATATGTTTTCACTCTTATGTGGATCCTGAGAAACTTAACAGAAGACCAGGGGAGAGGGGGAGGGGGGAGAAAAGTTACAGACAGGGAAGGAGGCAAACCATAAGAGACTCTCAAATACAGAGAACAAACTGAGGATTGATGGGGGTTGGGGGAGAGGGGAAAGTGGGTGATGGGCATTGAGGAGGGCACCTATTGGGATGAGTACTGGGTGCTATATGGAAACTAATTTGACAGTAAATTACATATAAAAAAATAAAATGTGGCCACTTAAAATTGAGATGGGCTTTAAAATATATATTGGATTTTAAAAACTTAGATGAATAATAAAAATATGAAATATGCTGCTGATAGTTTTTATATGGGATGCATATCAGAATGGTACTATTTTGGGTCTGTTAGTACAAATAAGATATACTGTTAAAATTATTTGTGTCTGCATCTTACTTTTTTAGTGTGGCTACTAAATGTATATTACTTTTTTTTTTAATTTTTTTTAATGTTTATTTATCTGTGAGAGAGAGAGACAGAGTGCAAGCTGGTGATGGGTAGAGAGAAAGGGAGACCCAGAATCTGAAGTGGGCTCCAGGCTCTGAGCTGTCAGCACAGAGCCCGAGTGGGGCTTGAACTCATGAATGGCAAGGTCATGACCTGAGCTGAAGTCAGAAGGTTAACCGACTGAGCCACCCAGGTGCCCCTAAATGTATATTTCTTTCGGGCAGTAGTGTTCTAGCATTCTATCAGACAGAGAGTTCTGAGTAAGCCTTTGCTAATAATGAAATGATTTGAAGGTATGTACAAAATTATGTTAATAGCATTTACTTATTTACTTACTTATGTATTCAGTTTTCTCTATTAACTTTGGAAAGGCCCCTTCTGGAGAAGATGGAGATTTTAGGGTATGAGTTTCTGTGTATACTTTTACTGTAGTTTGGAATATTGATGGGCAGCAGCTGGTTGGATCAATGGGTAGATACCTTACTAGCTGTATTGTTGTAGACAAGGTACTAACTAACCTGTCTGTGTCTCATTTTCTCCAGTATACAGTGAGGATGATAATAAAATCCACCTGTAGGAATATAAGAAAGGAAGCAATGAGTTAACTTTCCGAGTCATGTCACAGATCAGTCTCTACCTGGCATGGAACGAAGGCTCAGCACACGTTAGCTTCATTACTCACGCCGTAGTTGTGTGACTCCTGGTGGTGAGACACAGAGGGAACACCTCACTCAGTGCTCTGCCACATTTTGTGAAAGCCCAGAGGAGAGAATTGCTGTCTCTGTGTCCTTGACAGGAAGAGGCTCCTCAGTGTTAAGCTGTGGCGACGTGGCAAGGTCTTAGGAGGCCAGGCCATCCTGCGGCTGAGTAACAATCTGGTGACTCTTCCTGTCAGCTCTGGGGCCTTCACACAGAGACAGTTTCCCTTCCTCAGGGCACTGGGAGCTGAGCATCTGGAGAACAGCAAATTTAATTAACTTTAAGCAAGGGGAGCACAGCGGAAGAAATAACGGTCATAAGTTCCAAACTTCCTAATTAAAATGCAGAAGGCACTGTGGGTCACACATACACAGCAACCTTATTCATGGACTAGGCCTTCTATTTGAGTTTCCACGGTGTGTCTATGCAAAACTGATCCTCGACCCAAAAAAGAAGACAAAGGGAAGAGAGCTAGATTGGGTTCTGTTGGCATTTAGGGCATCTTCAAACCCACGAGGGAACTCCTTCCTTCTTTCATCGCATGTAATGTGGGCTGGGCTTCAAATTAAATGCCTTTCTATTCAGATCTATAAGGAGCTTTTCAAAGATCAAATATGTTTGTGGACGTGGTTGTTCCAGGGAATTGATGGGATTGTAATGATTTTTCTGGCACTCATTGCTAACTGAGACTCTTGCAAGCGGTCAAAGAGTAGCGGAGTTGGATATTTTTAGCCTTTCTGACTTCCTAGAGATGCTTGGGCTCTGAATGTAACTCTGGTACAGAAAAGATCCAGCCAACACAGGCAGAAGAGCTGTGACATGCCTAGAAGAATGTGGGTTTCAAAGTCAGGCAGACGTGGTTTGGAATGCCAGCCCTACCCCTTACCAGCTGTGTAAACATGGAAACCGCTTCTCTCTGAGCCTCAGTTTTTTTACCTGCGAAACGGATATGTGAATGACCTCATGGAGCCCAGGTGAGGGCTAAGTGAGATCACATCTGTAACACTTCCAGCACATGCTTGGCACACAGTAGGAACTCAAACGTGATAGCTACTGTTTTTTATTTGCTGCTCACAATAACAACAATAAAGACAGCATGCTCCTATACAGTCCAGACCCTATAAAGAATCACAGAAAGCCTGGAATGTTTAAAGCTCTGCCAAACTAAGTGCGAAGGCCTCATTAGGAGTACTGAGGTGAGTTCTTTTATTTATTCCATTATTCAGCTAAAAAAAATTAAAACCCTGCATTTATACATTTATCAAGACTCTTTTGAACGCAGAAAACTGTACCAGCCTCTAGACAAAGGGAAGAGAGATATTACCAGGACTTTCCTTATGGAACTTAAAACCCTCTTGCTCAGCGAATGATGTGTTCCTAATATTTTTTTATATATTCTGAACTATCAAAATTTTTATAGTTGAGACATAAATTCTCAAGCTATTTGTTTAATTTTGAAATGCACAAAATGATGTGTAAAAAAAAAAGAATCCCAGCCCTCACTCTTTAAAAACGTCATGTTATATAACTAATAAGGAAAACAGATGAGAGGATTCTCACATGCCATTTACTTCTATTCACAGTGGAAACAAATTCAGTCTGAGTGAGCCTAAACACAAATACACAAGTGCTTCAGCCAAGAGGAATTTTAACTGCTGAAAAAGGGGAGAAACGTGATGTATTTTAGGAGTTTACAGCTACCCAAACAATGGCATTTGCTGGGCTTTGATGGATTTTACTTTTCCTCCTTTCTTAGGTTATATCTACATATGCACAGAGGGAGTTAGGACAGGTATGACCCAATAATTTGATCTGCTGTTCCCAATCAATTTTTTTTCATAATTATGACGATAATAATGACACCCATAGCGGTTAAAGCATGAGTATTCCTATTATCCAAGCACTGTCTGTACGTTTTCTTTTTGAATTTCCACAACAACCTTAGTGGTTAAATAACTGTCAAAAACACATGCCTAGGAAGTGATGGAGGCAGGGTATGATGGGATTTTATCCTGTTGCATAAGGTGCATGTGCTTAGCTTCTTAAAAATGTCTATGTGAGTATCAAAAAGAGAGGCAAATAAAAAACAGAACTATTTTTTCAGATTCCTCAATATGTAAAGGCTTAGGGCACCTGGGTGGCTCAGTCAGTTGAAAGTTGGGCTCTTGTTTTCAGCTCAGGTCATGATCCCAGGGTCATGGGACCAAGCCCCACGTCAGGCTCCATGCTGGGTGTGGAGCCTGCTTAAGATTCTCTCTCTCTCTCTCTCTCTCTCTCTCTCTCTCTGTCTGTCTCTCTTTCTCCCTCTGCCCCTCTACCATGCTCATGTACTCTCTCTCTCAAAAAATAAAATAAAATAAAAATAAATAAATAAATATGTAGAGTCTTAATAAATGTTACTTATGATGATGATTGCCTTATACTTTGTAGTCAGCAATGTGTCTCCTAGAATTATAAATTTGGTTCAGAAACTGGATTTTAGCAAATGCTCAATGTGATATTGATCATTTTTACTGTCATTGTTTTTGGTGTTATTCTAAGACAGAACTAGGGGCGCCTGGGTGGCTCAGTCGGTTAAGCATCCGACGTCGGCTCAGGTCACGATCTCACAGCGTGTGAGTTCGAGCCCCGCATTGGGTTCTGTGCTGACAGCTCAGAGCCTGGAGCCTGCTTCACATTCTGTGTCTCCCTCTCTCTCTGCCCCTTCCCTGCTCATGCTCTGTCTCTCTCTGTCTCAAAAATAAATAAACATTAAAAAAAAATTTTAAGACAGAACTAGTGACTATATTATTATTACTATTATTATTGTTATTAAATGTATATGATTATGGCCAATATTGGGGATGATACCAGATACATAGAATTCAATATTTGGTATCAGATTGATTGAAAATGTGCATGTGATATAGATGGTATTGGGTGAGTAGTAACGCTAGCAGCCAAGGTTTATTTAGCATCTACCCTTTACAAACATAATCCTAACAATTCTAAAATGTCTTTACATTATCTTATTGAAGCATTAAATAACCCTCAAAATGATATTACTATGCCCATTTTATGGATAAAGAAACTGAAGCTCAGAGAAATGAAGTAATTCGCTTATGGTCCACCATGACACGTGGGCAAATTGTAATTTGAAGCCACTTCCACACACCTACAAAACACACACTGCTAACCTACAGTCTCAGAGCAAAGTTGCCCTGAGCTATGCCCTCGCAACCTCTGCAGATTCTTAGGAAGATAGAGAAAATTATATATCCATATGCAGTGGCCCTTTAGAAACTGGAAAGAATAAAGAAGCTTGGGATATTATCATTATGCCTTTTATAATAGTCTCATATTTAGATTCTATTTCACTAAGATAGCTTAGGCTTCCCATGACATAGGTTCAGCATTAATGAAGTTTCACATAGCAGATACTCATTCAATTAGGAAAACTGAACTGAAAGAGCAAAATAGGAACTCAGGAAATAAGATGATTCAGTGCCTGAACAGCACGAAGGGGCATTGCCTTCATTGCTATGTCACACCGTTTCCTTTTGCTGCTTGCCCCTGAAGAGAAATTTGTGTAGTAGTTGCCACAGTTAGTAATCAAGAACATAGGCTCTGAAGTTGGGCAGATCTGAGTTCCAGTCGCAGGCCTGACGCTTACCAAGCATATAATCTCAGAGAAGAGTTTAATTTCTCTGGGTCTCCATTTCCTTATCTGTAAAATGGGGCTAGTGGTGTTTACTCCAAAAGGTTTTGCCAGGATGAAAAGAGCCAAGGCAGATAAACCCGTGGACCGCCCCTGGACCATGAAAAACACTCAACAGTGGCAGCCATTACTGAGAGAAGGGTCTTTCACGTAGGAACAGCGTCCACTGAGATATCTCAACACAAATACCTGGTAAATAAGCACTTGCAAGTGAAATATTAAAACTGAAGGGGTAAAATTCCCAAAATGAGTTTATTTTTTCTGTTAGTTCTCTGCTTTGCTAAAGGCCTTTGAAGACTCCTAAGGAGGAGGGACAGGAAGGAGTTGGTATCTGTATCGGGAAACGCATTTCATTTCATGGCGGAAGCACGTCCATGCCCAGAACCCCACCTTGTAAGAAGAACCAGCTCAGGCAGGCTCACAAAGCCCCTGAATGGTAAGTAATTTCCCAAAGCATAGCAACAAGCGATGGAAAGGGATAGCAACTGAAAATAGCAAAGAAGGAGGCCCAAGAGGCTGTCAAGTTGCCCCTAGTGCTGAGCACGTTTTCAGTAGCTTTATCTGCCATGCCCCTAGCATCTTCTCTTGTTAATAAGCTGTATGGCAAAAATAGTGCTGTCAGCAAAATGTAAGGGAAGTAAGCACAATGTAAAATAATGATTCCATTCTTCTCCTAAAGGCGCATGGTCCTTCACAGTCATTGCATACCGTGTTCTTTGGAGGCTGGGAGCTGTCAGGTAACTTCCAAGGGAAGAAAGGGAGAATAATTTACTCAGCAGCCACCCAGCTGTGGGTCCAGCTCAGCTGCAAAATGAAAACATGACATGCCCAAGTCCCTCCACCTCTGAGCTGCCGGCCTCAGTTTCTTTGCATTTGAGATGAAGGGGTTCTAAAGAGAAGCTGAGCACCATGAAGATGGGGACTGCTGTACCCTTAATCCCTAGAGGAGTGCCTGATATATAGTAGATATCAATAAATCAGATATGGTTGTTATAATAGCCAAATTATAGAAAGAGCCCAAATGTCCACTGACTGATGAATGGATAAAGATGTGGTGTATATATACAAGGGAATATTACTTGGTAATCATAAAGGTTGAAATCTTACCATTTGCAACAATGTGGTTGGAACTAGGGTATTATGCTAAGTGAAATAAGTCAGTCAGAGAAAGACAAATATCATATGATTTCACTCATATATTCAATTTAGGAAACAGAACAGATGAACATGGGGGAAGGGAAGGAAAAATAAGATAAAAGGAGAGAGGAAGGCAAACCAAAAGAGACTCTTAAATACAGAGAACAAACAGGGTTGCTGGAAAGGTATTGGGTGGGGGGATGGGCTAAATGGGTGACGGGCATTAAGGAGGGCACTTGTTGGGATGAGCACTGGGTGTTATAGGTAAGTGATGAATCACTGAATTATATTCCTGAAATAATTATTACACTATATGTTAACTAACTTGGATTTAAATACAATTTTTTTTTAAAAAGACATGGTTGTTGTTAAACTAGAAGAGTTGATAAGATCCTTTGCTTTGCTAAAGAGACTACATTCTATGAGCCTATCCAAGAAGCGATGATTCAAAGACCAGCCACATTATTCTTTAAAAGAAATGATGTTCCCTCCCCACATCCAGGCTGATAATACATGCTTTCACCACACAGGCAAGGATACCTGGCCCAGAGCTCAATGAATCCCTCCCAGAACTCTAGGGTTGTGAGGGACCACTGAGCCCTTCCTTCTCTGAATAACCAGCATAGCATCCTCCCTGAATCAGGCAGGGTGTTTAGAGGGAGCCTATCGGGGGGAAGGCAGTACCACTGTCCTACCCCTTCAGTTTGGAAAGCACTTTTCATCCGTTGTCCTGTTCGGTACTTACAGGAGCCCTGCAGGAAGGGAAGTGGGTGGCTTGGCCAAGGTAGGATGGTGAAACCAAATCTCAGAGACGGTATCCAGTTCATCAAAGTTCATTTACTGGTAAATGAACAGCCGGGAACTGAACCTGGGACTTTTAACTACAAAATTTGAGCTATTAAAACCATTCCGTAGTAAGAGACTATGCAATCCCCATCTGTTCCCAAACTCTGCCTGAAGATCCTATGTCCTCCACAGAGTAGTATTAGTAATAACCAGTATTAACTGCTACTCATTACCGTCTTACTACAGTTAACCTTTGAACAATGTGGGGGTTAGGGATGGTGACCCTCTGTACAGTCAAACTTTTGACTACCCTCAAAACTTGACTACTGATAGCCTACTCGACTCGTATTTTGTAGCATTTACATATTACATACCGTATTCTTAGAATAAAGTAGGCTAGAGAAAAGAAAATGTTATTAAGAAAATCATCTGGGGGCACCTGGGTGGCTCAGTTGGTTGAGCATTGACTTCAGCTCAGGTCATGATCTCGTGGTTCATGAGTTCGAGCCCCAGATCAGGCTCGCTGCTGTTAGCCTGTCAGTGCAGTGCCTGCTTCACATCCTCTGTCCCCCTTTCTCTGCCCCTCGCCAACTTGTGCTTTCCCAAATATTAAAAAAGAAATCATCTGTTATAAAAAAAAATTCACCTATAAGTGGACTCACACAGTTCAAACCTGTGTTGTTCAAGGGTCAGCTATATAACCCAGGTACTGTTCTCAGCACATAATATGTTAACACATTTAATTTATCACAACGATACTCTAAGGCAGGTACTATTTTTACCGCCAGTTTAGAGGTGAGTGAGGCACACAGATTTGAAAGTAACTCACTCAGGTTTACACAGCTACTGAGGGAGCCTGTAGGTGGTCAAGGTATCATGAAGTCCTTCCCTCAGCCCAGGCCCAAGAGGTAGAAAATTGGGGGGAAGGTCATGGTTTACAAAGGGCTCCTTTGCCTTTGGCTCACCAGAATGAGGCAGAGGAGTCCAAAGCCATTTGCCTGTGGTTGGATATGGAAATCTGCCAGCACCCATCATCTTGGGTTTGGGGCTGCCGACACCACAGGCTTATTTTCCCTGGCCCCATTGGGACCACATATCATGTTCCACTTCTCTATTTTTCAGCAGCTGTACCCTTCATTTTGTCAAAAGGTTTCTTACTGGTGAAGGCAAGGCTGAGAAGCTAGCTGCCCAGGTAGTTTTCAGGAGTCCTACTCTCACCAATGTCTCTGTGGGAAGATTAGACCCCCCCCCCCAAGGATGGGCAGGAGGAGATAGGGTCTTTAGAGGATACAGGGTCTACATTTCAAGTCCTACTATGCACCAAACATTGTAGTAGCTCATCCACTCCATCAAAATGCATTTACTGAGCCCCTATTATGTGCTGGGTGCCAACGTGGTTGTTCAACATTCATTAATTTTAAAAATACCATTGATCACCTATAAATATCAAGGCCAATCAAATTTTTTAAAATGTGCCTCTGGGTGTCTCAGTTGGTTGAGTATCTGATTCTTGATTTCAGCTCAGGTCATGATCTCAGGGTTGTGGGATTGAGCTCCCCATGGGGCTCTGTGCTGAGCATGGAGCCTGCTTAGGATTCTCTCTTCTCTCCCTCTGTCCCTCTTCATCTCTCGCTCTCTCTCTTGCTGAATGAATGAATGAATGAATGAATGAATGTCAGGGCTTATCCTAGGCATTGTGAGCATGAATTGTAATGACTGTGATAAAAATAATATTGATTGAGAACTTAAATAATTGTTCTAAGGACATTACATTTAGTACCTCAACCCTTACAACTCTAACAAGATCGATACTCTCACTGTTCCTGTGTTATAGATCATGAAAGTGATGCCCAGAGAGCTTCAGGAAATCAGCCAGAATCTCATAAATGGCAATGGGTAGACCCTGGATACAAAGATAACTAAAACTCGGCCCCAGCCTGAGGGAAGGCTCAGGTATCATAAGTTATTTACCCCTTAGTAATAATCCTGTGTGGGATAAGTATTCTTCTTCTTTTAAAAAATTTTTTAAGTTTATTTATTTTTGAGAGAGACAGAGACAGTGCAAGTGGGGGAGGGTCAGAGAAAGAGGAAGACAGAATTCCAAGCAGGCTCTGTGCTGCCAGTGCAGAGCCCTACATGAAGCTTGAATTCATGAAACAGTGAGATCATGACCTGAGCCAAAACCAAGAGTCGACACTCAATCGACTGAGCCGCCCAGGTATGCCAGTGGTATTATTACGTCCATAGTGGATCACATGTGTTTAATTTCACTTATAAGGGCTCAGTGAGCAAACCACATGTGAAACACATTTTTTAATAGAGCATGAACTCTATGGCACAGCAGTTTTTCATCAGATATTCAACGAAGCAAGGACCTTTTCCAATGCCTAGGTGTTACATAAAAGCATACCCAATCCACTTAAAGGGATTCCATTTCACTTTAAACTGCCAGCCAAAGAGACCGGCTCAGGTCTCAGCGGTAGCAAAAGGCAGACACAGTCCTTGCTCTTTCTAGCAAACCCCAGTCACAAAGAGATCTATGGGAAAGCTGCTTATCTTTTAAGGTATCCCTAATGCTAACTGCAAGTCTGCCGATTATGACTCTTTGGGGAAGACAATTACTGATTCTCAGAAGCCTCAATATGTATTTCAGAGTTGCCTGGCCAAATCTGAAAAATTGCCAAAGCCAAACCCTTGTTTTGGTTACCCATACAAATACCGACAGAGGAAGTAAGTGTCTGCTGAAGGATGGACATTTAGCACCTGTCTGATGTGTAGGTTTGGAAGCCTGAGGCAGAATACTCCCAAGTATAATGGAGAAACCTCGATCTGTACAGTAATGCCCTTGCAAAGAAGGAAATGAAACATTCCATGAGTAGGTTTCAGAATGACAAGTTACTGAGCAAGTTTGCAAAACTTCAGAGATGTTTTCATCTGTTGAGAGAGATATCAATATTGGAAATACTCATAACCCACTCTTTAGGTGCCTTAACCAAAGACATAATTTTTGAATGGATACACTTATCCCCTGAGATATATGTGGCTGGAACTCAGAAAGCAGACATGCATGTGAAGTTGTGATATTGGGCAAATCATTTTAGCGTTGTGGCTCTCAGTTACCCATTTTTTTTATTTTTATTTTTTTAAATGTTTATTTAATTTTGAGATACAGAAGAGAGAGAGAGGAAGAGAGAGAGAGAGAGAAAGCAAGTGGGGGAGGGGCAGAGAGTGAGGGAGAGACAGAGAATCCCAAGCAGGCTCCACACTGCCAGTGCAAAGCCCGATTCAGGGCTTGAACCCACAAACTCTGAGATCATGACTTGAGCTGAAGTCAGACACTCAATCAACTGAGCCACTCAGGTGCCCACCACCCCCCTCCTCTCCCCGCAACCAATTCTTTAAAAAGGGGAAACATGTAAGAATCAATCTTTGTATAATCTTTTCAGGGGCCATGACCCGGTCTGAGACTAATAGCCTTTCTGAATCCTCTCCCCAGAAATATGTAAATTTTTTGATACGTAAGTTCAAGGATCCCCCAAAACCCAGTAATGGGTCCCCAAAAGCCTATGGATCCCAAGTTTAAAGACTTTGGTCTAAACTTTCTCTATAGTCAATTTCATGGGGGAAAGTCTTATTTTTAACAATTATAAAGTTTGAGATTTCTTATATACATAGGCAGCACACATTCTCGCTTTTCCATCGGCAGGTGACTTAGCAGCTTATGACAGAGTCTAAAGGAAGTCTGTAGGATTAATAGATGTGTGTCCAGGGCTAACAAAGAGTCTTGATCCTTCAGAACCTCCCTTAAATATTTAACTTTGTGAAGGGATAAGTGAGAAGAGGTGCTCTACCAGGCTCAGAGAGGGTGTAGGATTACTAACTTAATAACTTCAGGGGTAAAGTACTCCTTGATGCTAATTGATTGTTGCCAGCAGAAAGTAATTGATTTTTATCTCCCAACCTTCCTTAAAAATTTAATTTTGGTCATCTGTACTACAGAAGCAGTTATGTTTTTTGTCATTCGGTCAACTAGCATTGCTTGAGTAATTACTATGTGCAAGTAATTGGGAAACACAAAGATTCATTCAACCACTTTTTCGTTAAACATATTAAAAAGGAGCTCTTATTTTCTTCATTGATAATTCCAAAATTATTTAGGTCTTTGTGAGTATTAGTTTGCCTCTTGCTCTTCTGGTTCTTCTCACACTGCCCTATTTCCCTGTGTATTTCATGCGTGTACATGTGTGTGTCTGACTGTGAATTCATGTTCCTTGCTACTTCATCTGTGGGAATTTGAGGAAAGCATGACTTGAGGCTGCATTCTGTCAGACAGACAGTACATTTCTTCCTGTAATCACATGGGGATATTAAACATTTGGGACTTCTTTAATCCAATTCTCCTTTTGAGGCATTTTTTTACCCTATGGACAATGTGAATTTTGCTACAGACTCACATAAGAACAAACTTGGAGTTAAGAAATTGAAGAGAAATGTTTGTGTGTTCCATTTATCCCCCCTCATTCAGTGCTGTTCCATCCTGAGCCGTGGGCTTAGTTCTTATTCTTAGTTTGAAGCTATAGCCCTTTGGGGACCCCAGGAGTGGAGATCTCATATCACATTTCCAAACGTAGATGGGTTGTAGGCTTTATCACCTATCTCATAGACAATCTTGAAAATGGAAGCACCGTGTCACCATTTTTCTGGAGATGCCTTCAGGGATTACTCTGTTTACCTTCATTTTTTCTCTCTACAGCTTTCTCGTGTCATATGGTCTGTAGTTCACTTACAATTACTTCAGCTTAGGAAGAGATACGTTGCACATTTTCATGGGTGCATATGTTTTCATTGACACCTCCAGAACGGTTGCATCTCATTCAAACCGTCCTCATCTTACAACCATAATCCAGAATCGACTTCTCCAAGCATTTGAGTCATTCTTATAATCTACGCAAGAACAAGTCTACTTGAATTTATGATCTTGAACCAGGAGCATCAGCATCACCTGGCACATTTGCTAGAGATGCAACTTCTTGAGTCCCATGCCTGGCCTACTCAGTCAGAATTTCTCAGGCTGGAGCCTAGGAATCTGTGTTTTAACAAGCCCTCCAGAGAAAAGGGAGAGTCATGACAGGTGGAGAACAAGTTTGAGTAAAGATCAAGGCTGGAAGAGGTAATGGGACATGGGAAGAGTGAGTCATTTCGTTTGTCAAGGCCAAATCATTTGTGAGTTTACAATCCAATTACATTCTTTTTTAGTCTCTTCATGCTCTATCAGAAAAAGTAAAGTAATGGAGACAGAACAGTCTTGGGGCAAAGCAATGAGTTCTTTCCTAAGACCCATGGAAACAACACAGAACCCTGCCATTGTGGTCTGCAGAAGGAATGAGCAGGATCCACAGAGGCATGTGCTAATATTAGCCCAAGCTTGGAATCCTAGTGCTGCATTTTACAGTCCTATGTTGGCAAGCAGGTTGTGGAAATGTATTTCCACAATTCGAATCAGGAGGCTGTGGGAGAAGCTTGCCAAGTGCATAGATGCAGGGGGGTGTTAGTTATTCTCATGGACACAGCACCTGAGAACTTCTTGTGAATTATTAAAATGCTGTGTTAGGGGCGCCTGGGTGGCGCAGTCGGTTGGGCGTCCGACTTCAGCCAGGTCACGATCTCGCGGTCCGTGAGTTCGAGCCCCGCGTCAGGCTCTGGGCTGATGGCTCAGAGCCTGGAGCCTGTTTCCGATTCTCTGTCTCCCTCTCTCTCTGACCCTCCCCCGTTCATGCTCTGTCTCTCTCTGTCCCAAAAATAAATGAACGTTGAAAAAAAAATTTAAATAAATAAATAAATAAATAAATAAATAAATAAATAAAATGCTGTGTTACTTTATTGTATTTGAATGTCAACTGACTCGATTTCATAGATCTTCACTTCAGGACTAAACAATAAAATTTCTACGTATCCCCTGCCTCACAGAGCTGCTGTTATTGTTGCCTTTATTGAATTAGATGGCATGGAAATTGGAATGGCAATATGTCTGCACAGATACAGACACTGAGATTTTTAGAAATAGATGAAAGAACAAAGACGTGTTAAAGTTTGGGTCAATGACTATTTCTTGAGGAAATAACGTCATCAATTTTTCCAAGAAACGCTATCCTGATGCACTGATTATACAATGCCTCAGTTAAAAGGGGACTTTCCTGAAGAAAGATAGAGACCTGGGATGCCATGATATGTTCAGAGCTGCCAAGAAATGACTTGCTGATTAATTCCTCATAGGCACCTGCATGTAATTAACCTCATTTGCTCCTCTGAAAAATGTGGAGGGTGAACATCTCGTTTGTGAAGATTAAAGAAATATGGGCTTAGTATGTCCCACAAAATTTCTGGCACATGGTAGTTGCTTAATAAATGGACGTTTCTGTTCCTCTTAATGAATCAGGTGTGACCAACCAGGAGCACTGGTTGTTCTATGTAAGCGATGAGTCACTAAATTCTACTCCTGAAATCATTACTACACTACATGTTAACTAACTTGGATTTAAATAAAATTTAAAAATTAAAAAAACAGAGCTAGAATAGAAAATATCACAGTGCATAGCAGGTAGTAAGAATATTGTTTTATGAATTTTTTTTCAGTTTTATATAACCCCTTAGTTGTAGGTTTATAGTGTTGCTGTGGAATACGGCCCAAACACTGAAATGGCACTCTTCTGGAAGCTAAGGGTTTGATGGTAAGAGAAAGGCTGCCTGTTCACACAGAGGTTTCATCCTGGTGGGGAAGGCAGAGAGAAAACAACAAGAAAGCAAAGAATATGTCCAAAAGGGATAAAAATTGTGAAGAACGACTATAGGCTTGGGTGTAGAGTGATGGGGTTCAGGGTCCCTGTTTCAGATAACGAGAAGGAAGGACTCTCTGAGGAGGCAAAATCTGAGCAGATTCTGAAAGAAGTGAGAGAGTAAGCTGTTTAGATTTGGAGGGAAAGTTGAGGCAGGCAAAGAGCAGCAAGTGCAAAGGTCCTGAGGCAGAGGTAATCTGAGATTACCTCTCT
Organism: Herpailurus yagouaroundi; assembly: GCF_014898765.1. Taxonomy (NCBI): domain Eukaryota; kingdom Metazoa; phylum Chordata; class Mammalia; order Carnivora; family Felidae; genus Herpailurus; species Herpailurus yagouaroundi. The sequence goes on along the minus strand of NW_024412377.1, from coordinate 117,698,318 downwards.
TTCTATTCTGAAAGCAGCACAGGAAGGAGGCCACGGTGGCTGCAATGGAGGGTGTGAGGGGAACCTAGGAGAAGAAGGAGTCAAAAAGGTCACCAAAGTCCAGTCATATAGACTTCATGTTCCACAGAAAGAACTTTGGCTTTCTCAGGCAAGGTGAGGAGACTGTGCAAGGCTGCCAAGCATGACTGAGGATAATAGCCACCAGTGAGTCCTGTCTGATATCAGCATTCCTCATTTGATTCTCATGGTCTCCCCCTTGGTTGCATCAGTCTGCCTACATCCAGGCTGTCAATTCTTCAAAGGCAATTTAGTATAAGAGTGTGGCTATGGAGACAGAGAAGCAGATGTTGATTTATCTCCACTATATGCCTAGCACAGCCCCAGACTCATGGTAAGCTTGATAAATGCCAGATTTCTTGTTCTCTAAATCTATTGAAAAGATAACCATAGAATGCCTGCAGTAACTGAACAGTTCTTGACTCAGGACCACACACTGAGTACGACAGCAACATTGGCTAACATTTCCTGAGTGCCTGCTCTGTGTCAAGGCCATTGAACATATTATGCACGCTGGGAACAGACTTCCTGTGTCCTCACTCCTCTCTCTTCAGGCCCGCCTGGAGCCCTGTCCTGCCTCAGTCCCTCTGCTTCCCTTCCTGTTACACACAACACAACACAACACACACACACACACACACACACACACACACACACACACACACAACTGCAAAAGCATTAGTAATTAATGGGGTTTTTACAGAAGGTTTCCTACAGAACCTTATTCCATACAGTAAAATTTAAATTAAGGCCATTATGAAGCATTTCAGTTCTCTTTGCTCTGCTTGCCTGCCCTGTTGCTGGGTCTCTCCTCTTATGTTCTTCTCCCTGTAGCCTCTAAAATGCCCGTCTGGGGGTGCCTGGGTGGCTTAGTCAGTTAGGCGTCCAACTCTTGGTTTAGGCTCAGGTCACCATCTCATGGTTCATGGGTTTGAGTCCCTCATCAGACTGCTTGGCATTCTCTCTCTCTCTCTCTCTCTCTCTCTCTCTCTCTCTCTCTCTGTCCCTCCCCGGCTCACATTCTCTAAATAAATAAATAAACAAACAAACAAACATTCTTAAAAAATACAACAAAATGTCTATCTTGTTTGACCCAGAAATCAAGGTCTTCCCCTTAGATTTCATACTCCATTTGAACAACAACAACATCCCAGCAAGTGCTTTTCCCTGTAAATCACAACTGCTCACAGCCCACACTTACAGTGACCCTGCAGGGTTGGCCTTATTATCCACCAGAAAGCAGAGAACGTTGGAGGCATATTGGGGCTGCCGCTAAGTGGCACGACTAATGTCCAAACTCACCTCGTGCTCTCTTGTCGGCCTCTGCTGCAGGCATCAGGCGTTCCTCTCTCGATGCGTCTCTGCCACAGGATGGGCCAGGAGATGGCTCTTGTCACTGAGGAATGTTCAGAGAAGTGGTCCACTCAGCAGTTCTCACTCTGGAAACCGTGGTTTTCTGTTCTGGGACCCAGTGATTCGCCACACCTGTGCAAGTCATTTCTCTTCTGAATTTTCCATCTGTGACAACTGGACTTTGCCTCTGCATTTGAGATTAACTAGTAAATGATAAAAAGTAGGCTTACAGAACAACAAAATCAAAGTATGTGTTTTCAGACCCTCAGGGGGCTGTGATTCAAGCCCCGATCTCAATACTACAAAGCGGGTTTCCTCTTTCTTCCCTTCTCTCCTGACTTCACAACTCCGCTCTCCTTACTCCGTCCACTTGCCCTCAAGGTTTCGGGGATGCTTATGTGACAATGATCAAGGCACGTGAAGCGTGCGGGCTGTCCAAGCATGAAGTCATAAGTGTATTGCACCACTCTTATTATCGATGACCAGTCCAAGGTAGCATATCCACACCCATGAAATTGATAAGCTGGTCCAAAGTGAAGCCACAGTGGAACAGCCAGCCGTGGGGATCGAAGTCGGAATCCTTCATTCGGCCAGTGACTGCAAAATTTGGAAGTGCAAGTGGCCTGTGGGGGCGCGGAGAGGGATCCAGGCCATCTGACTTCAATGGATATCTTTGAAACAGAAGGAGAAACCAGAGGGGAAAAGAACTTACCTTTGTGGAGTATTTATTGCATCTTGAACTACTCTTTCAAGCACCTCGCTTATCATTAAATATTACTGGCCGTTTTCACTTGGTGTAGCTGTAGCAATTACGGGCAGTTTTGGCTAGGCAGCTCCGACTTCCCAGCACGGCTCTGTGAGCTCTGTGGCCTTTCCTCAACAGAGAGCTTTGCTCATTTACAAGCCGTGTTATTTTTCTGGGAAACACAAGATAAATCCTGCCCCAGTGTAAGAACCTGGGTCAGACCTATAAACATGATTCTAGTCATAAACAAACTATAATTGTCAAGAGGAAACTCCATTATTGATGAAGCTCCCCATTTCTAACTCCAAAAAGGGCATCTTACTCTCTCCAGAAGCACGCTTTTTGTTTTCTAGCTAGCTGAGCTATAACTACAAGTACGGAGAATAGCAACAATGATACTTCCTTCTCTGTAGCATCAACACCCAAAAGGGCCACATAGGCCTTACAAGTCTGGTTTCATTCATAGCAGCCAACTCTCTCTCCCAGGAAGGGACCAGTGTCACACCTGACAGGTACAAGTACACAGAGGTGATTTCATTAAAGTCACAGAGTGAACCAGGGGCTGTGCGGGGAATAGGTGTCTGGTCTCAGAATCCAAGCGGTTTTCTTTATTTGCTCCTTGCCTGGCAATCTCCGTTATCATCACCAATTCATGTCTTACAATAAACAGAACATGGAAGGCTTTTTAATCCTGTGTCACCCGAGGCTCTAAAAGATTATGAACCTGCCATAGATAACCTGGGACAGGTAGAATGAGGATCTTCCGTGAGAGATTGTCTTTGCCTCCGTTAAAGCTGCTGTTGATTCTCAATTACCCCTGTAAATACAGGGGAACAGATAATAAAAACGCAAGATAATCAGAAAGTCATTAAAAGTGTACAAAGATTTGTCTCCAAGGATATTTGTTGCAGCATTTTCACCAGGAAAACCTTCTCTCTCTTCTCTCAAGGGATTACAGAACTTAATAGAAAGGCAGCTAGTCTTAAAAAAAAACAAACAGTAAAAGAAAAGAAAGAAAAAGACTAAAGCTGTCATATATTCCATACTGCAAAAGAACACCACCGATATAAGATAAATGGCTGACAAAAGACGACACTGTTACAAGTTGTATGTTTGTGGAAGGATGGGCCTATGTGAGAGCCTGGCTGGGGGGCAAGGCCTGGCTGAATTCTAAGCCGTGTCGATGGGCCCACGGGTGGTGGGACCAACGCTCATCCTCAGGTATCTGAGAAGCCTTGTCAGAGGTACCCCTAGCCCTGGGGAGTAGATAAGGACACACACCAACCTCACACAAACCTGGTTAAGACTAATACCTAATCACTGACAATATATGAGACTCTTTTATTCCCTGGGTAGAAAACACCAGACCGGACAGATCAGAAATCCTACTGAGAGAAGCAGAGAGCCAATCAAAGACATGGTCACCTGAGACTCAGACTTTGTCATTTCTATCTGGGTAACATTGGGGGACACTGGGCAGGTCACTTCCCTGAGCCTTGGCTTCTCCCCATGAGGATGAGGTTATGATTTAACATAACCGTTAGCATGTAATATGCCTTTCATACACTTTCATGAATATTCTTATTGTTGGGGTTGATATTGTTACCACATCTCAATGCAGAAGGTGTTTTTCCCATCCCTGAAGTGTGGGCTACACTTACGGACTTTCGTCCAAAGAGTACAGTATGGGAAAAAGGGAAGAATGGCCTCATAGTAAAGAAATTTGACAAACACAGTCTCACCCATGTGGTCAAGGTCAATGTCAATGGTGGTAAGTCATTCTGGTAATAGGTACCCTCGATATAATGTGATGAAGTGACTCTTTACCTCTGTGGTGTTCCTCCAAAAATTCCATTAACTCCAGCCCCACCGTGAGTAAAACATCAGAAAAATTGCGGTAAAAGGGACATTCTATGAAATATAAGACCAGTTTTCCTCAAAACTGTCCAGGTCATCGAACACAAGGAAAGTCTGAGAAAGAGTCACAACCCAGAGGAGTCTAAGGAAACATAACAACTAAGTGTCATGTAGTGTCCTGAATGGGATGCTGGGACAGGAAAAAGGCATTAGGGAAAAAACTAATAAAATCCAAATCAAGTATGCTGTCTAGTTAACTTAACATTAGTATTGGTTCATTGGTTATGATTAAGTTGCCAAGCTAAAGTAAAAGGCTAACAGTGGGGGAAATTGAGTACAAATTATACTGTTTGCAATATTTCTGTAAACATATTCTTTAAAAAAAAAAAAGGGTTGTTTAATGAAAAAACAGAATCAGACCCATAAATACAGAGAAAATAAATACTAAGCCTGGGTGGCTCAGTCAGTTGAACATCTGACTTCGGCTCAGGTCATGATTTCACGGTTCATGAGTTTGAACCCCACATCGGGCTCTGTGGTGACAGCTCAGAGCCTGGAGCCTGCTTTGGATTCTGTCTCTCCCTCTCTCTCTGCCCCTCCCCCACTCGCACTCTGTCTGTCTGTCTCTGTCTCAAAGATAAATAAACATGATACCTTCCAGTTGCATCCATGTTGCTGCAAATTCAGTCAGAGAAGGACAGATATCATATATTTTCACTCATATGTGGATCTTGAGAAACTGAACATTGAGGGTCGACTATATTCAAAAAAATTTCTAAAGATTATTTAAAAAATTTTTTTAATATTTATTTATTTTAGAGAGAGGCAGCAGGGCAGAAAGAGAGAGAGGGAGATACAGATTCCAAAACAGGCTCCAGGCTCTGAGCTGTCAGCACAGAGCCCAACACGGGGCTCGAACTCATGAACCATGAAATCATGACCTGAGCCGAAGTCAGATGTTCAACCGATTGAGCCACCCAGGCATCCCTAAAGGTTATTCAAATGAAGAGGCTACAATGACACTTGGTACAAGCAGTGTTTTAAGTAGCTCTTTACTCATGAAGGGGCACAAAGTAGACTTTACAGCCTCTGAGATCCAACATCAAACTAGTGTGGGACCACCTTCCCACTTGAAAAGCCCCCAGATCCACGTTTTAAATTTACTTACTTATTTAGAGACAAAATTTTAGAGGCTCCAAGGAGGCTCTGCACTGTCAGCATGAAGCCTGACACAGGGCTTGAACTCCCAAACTATGAGATCATGACCTGAGCTGAAATCAAGAGTTGGACACTTAACCGACTGACCCACCCAGGCTTCCCAGGCTCATTTTTTTAATGTATCTATTTTATTTCTTTCTTAATGTTTCTTTCAAATTTATTTTTGAGAGAGAGAGAGAGACAGACAGAGCATGAGCAGGGGAGGGGCAGAGAGAGAGGGAGACACAGGATCCGAAGCAGGCTCCGGGCTCAGAGCCATCAATCAGCACAGAGCCTGATGTGGGGCCCGAACTTACAAACCCTGAGATCACGACCGAGCCTCAGTGGAAGGCTTAACCAACTGAACTACCCGGGAGCCCCTCGCATCTTCTCTTTTTAAATGTTTGGCAGGGAACAGCAAGCAGGTAATCCATGCAACCAACAGGGGATTTTACACAGGATATACTAAAGCTCAATTACCTTCCTAAGACCGCAACTTTAAAAATTGACCTCATATTTACTGAGCACATATTAAATGCCAGATAACAGTTTAATTATTTGCAAAGCAATTTCATCTAATCCTCTCCAAGAGGCTACAAACAAGTTCCTACTAATATCCCCATTTTGCAGATGAGCAAATTGAGCACAGGTTATTTAAGTGACTCGTGCAAGGTCACACACGAATAACAGATTGAACCATTACAAAAAAAAGACTAAAACTCAAAACCAGTCTGTTGTGCATCCACAATCCAAGAAGAATGAAATGTAGCAAATGTCACTGCCTTTGGCACAAAAAAAGTTGAACACAAAATACAATGAGAAGAGAATGATAGGTCTCCAATCAGTTGTCCCCTCATCTCCAATGTATGATTCTTTTTTTTTTTAATTTTTTTTTCTAATGTTTACTTATTTTTGAGACAGAGAGAGACAGAGCATGAGTGGGGGAGGATCAGAGAGAGAGAGGGAGACACAGAATCTGAAGCAGGCTCTAGGCTCTGAGCTGTCAGCACAGAGCCCGAAGCGGGGCTCGAACTCACGGACCACGAGATCATGACCTGAGCCGAAGTCCGACGCTTAACCAACTGAGCCACCCAGGCACCCCTAATGTATGATTCTTAATTTACAGCCTTTCTGAAAAATCAGGATGTGGCTGCTTCCAAAGGTAAAGATGCATTCTCACTAATCGATACTTTTTTTAGCAATTAATTTACAATGTATTTCTGACCCCTACCTCACCTCTGAACCTCAGTCACCCACTGCCCTGTTTCTTTCACTTTGGGCCCCACCTCCATTTAGGGCTCAGAAAGGACCAGCCATGGGCTGCCTACCGCCGACCGCCCACAACACCTTCTTTCTCAAAATAGCTGAAAGCTTCATGGATCCACTGTCACACCTTGTCAAACTATCCCTAGTTTCCAAACAGCCTCCTGGCAGTGTTAGGAAGCCCTCCAGGTTGGTAATTCTCACTCAAGCTGTCTCACTCCACAGGTGAAATGTTTACCCAAGGCTTACTTCAAGACAAAACTACAGCAGTCACCATAATTAGGTTTGCTGAGCAGCTTGTAAGGAACTGGACTAGATTGGTGCTCTACAAACCCTATGATATTCATCCTAACACTGATGATCAGGTAAGGGCTTGTTATCTCCATTTTGGAGTTGAAAAAAGGCTGAGAGAGTGAACAACTTGCACATAGTCACACAGGTAGTAAGTGCAGAGGTCAACATTTGAGCACGAATGCAGCTGACCCAGAACTTGAGGACTTCCCACTTGTGATTTTTCTTCACGGCCCATGACCTCTCAGCCGTCCTCTCTTCCCAGCCTCATGCATGGTCTCTCTACTAGCCCCTTGAGATTGTTCCTTCTCGTGCACGGTCTCACCAATCCAGGGGGTCAGCTTCCTCATCTGATAAAAATCCCCATGTGAGGTAAAGAAGGCCCCAGGGGGAGCTGCCTGCTAGTGCCACTGCCCCTCCAACTCCCCAACACCGGTGCTGGAGCCCCAGGAGAAAATCCCCCACCTCCTGTCCTTTCAGAGCTGGGCAACCTGTTGTAAGTCATGGAAGCCCTGTGAACTTTAGTTCTTTTTTCTCCAAATGATGCTGGCTTTCCTGTCTACCTGACACCTATGAAATAGACACTGATCATTTTGGCAGAAGTTTGACATTTGTAATTGCATTTTTAAATAAGTTTTATGGTCCAGGCACCTGGGTGGCTCAGTCTTTCAGCGTCCAACTCTTGGTCTTGGCTCAGGTCTTGATGTCGGGGTCTTGATTCCAAGCTCACATCAGGCTCTGCACAGGGCGTGGAGCCTACTTTTAAAAAATTACATAAGTTTTATGGTCAACAAGCATCAACTGTGTGGACTCCACATAACAAGCACTAGGCTAAGCACACCATGTCATGATTTAACATCCACAGCAATCTTCAGGTGCCGAGCATTACTGATGAGATCACTGTGGCTCCAAGAGGGTAAAGGACTTAAAAAATAGAACCAGAAATGAGCAGATATTTCTCTATATAAAATACGCTGATGTGTTTTTTAATTGTGAAGAATGAGACCAAGAAATCTAAACTTGAATACATGGATGGGTTTCAGAAGTTATATAAAATCAGTCTCCCTCAGGGTTACCTGGGTGGCTCAGTCAGTTAAGCATCCAACTTTTGGTTTCAGCTCAGGTCATGATCTCATGGTTCATGGGTTTGAGCCCTGTGTCTGTGCACACAGCACAGAGCCTACTTGGGATTCTCTCTCCCTCTCTCTCTCTCTGCCCCTCTCTCCACTCACTTGTGCTCTCTCTCTCTCTCTCTCTCTCTCTCCCTGTCAAAAATAAATAAATAAACATTAAAAAAATCAGTCTCCCTCAGATTCATCAATTCCTGTAAGAACCAATCATTATGCTGGGCATGTACCTAAAGATAGCACATTCTTCTTCTGAGTTGCATAAATACTTTTCAACCTCAGATTATGGCATGTGATCCCCTCTCTATTACCTGGTTTACACTGTCAGCCCCTCCAGCACAAAGTACGTAACTTGTTTTTCATTCTGTCCTTAGCACCTGATACAGTGCCTGAATTGAATCAAATGGAATCTTCTTGGGCAAGGATAAAGATAATGTGGTCATTAAAATTTTACCCATTCTTTTTTTTTAAGTTTTTTAATTCCAGTATAGTGAAATAGGTGAAAGGGATTAGGAGTACACTTATCATGATGAACAATGAGTAACGTGTAGAATGGCTGAATCACTATATTGTAACCTCCAAATTGCACCCATTCTATATTGCAGACAAGAGAAAATCTCCAAAGTAGAAGATTCATGTGATTGATCTCTGGAGAGGATGATATTAACATTACTGACATTATGGCTAATATCCGTATTGATGCAATAAAAATGAAATTATGTTCTTGGAAGTCATGAAATATTGGTTACAGTAATTAACAAGAATGAAGGTACTCATTTTAACACTAACATTTGTTATTAGCCCAAGAATCATGCAGAGTATTTTTTAGCATGCAGTTTTTTTTTTTTTTTCATTTTTTTCTCTATTTTGGTCCTAAGGGGATAATAATGTCTGGCCAAGGGCATCACTACCGGGCAGATTATTTGAGGTTTACACTATTAATGTCTACACATCATAGATAAGAAAAATGAGGCTTAGAGACATGAAAGCATTTGCCACAGTCGATACATACAGCTAACTGCAGATCTTGAATAAGAATTCTGGTCGAGCTCAACTTCAAAGTCTGAACTCTGACTTCCATGCACTCAGCCTCGCTTTCAGGAGTGAAGCCCAGCTCAAGGCCGGTGGGCCTGAGCTCCACCCCTAGCAGGAAAGAAGAAAAGCCTGAGAACCAGCATCCGCCACTCAGCTTGCTACCTCCCCTTCTCTGGTGCTGTTTTCATCAAGTTCAAAACCTTCTCTTTGTACTGTCCTCTAAACCAACTTGGCCTGTTAACTGTCTTCTAACTTTCTCTTCTTAATGAAGCCTTTACTCCCATTCAATCACCCGCTTACTATTTGCCTTTCTCCTTCTCCCCTATAGCTGTTGAAAAGTCACACCAAAGCAAAAGGGATATAGTCAATGATACTGTAATAGCGATGCGTGGTGACAAATGGTATCTACACTTGTGGTGAGCATAGAATCATGTATACACTTGTCAAATCACTATGTTGTAAACTTGAAACTAATAAAACATTGTGTGTCGATTATACTCAAAAAAAAGGGGGGGAGAGGGGGAGAGGAGGAGAGGGAGAGGGAGAGGGGGAGGGGAGGGGAGGGGAGAGGAGGGAAGAGACATCTTTTTGGTCTTTAGTACCAATCAATGGCCCATCTTAGGGAGGAGATTTCCTCTCCCTTCACGCTTCTGCGTCTATAAACAGCCTCTGAAGCTGGAATGCAAAAACTCTGGAACCAAGTCACTTGCATCTTTCACAAACATGGATAAGTCAGCCACAGAAGCCTGAGTGTTACAAACGCCCTGCTGCAGACATGTGGTTTGGTAGCAAAACAGATACTGCAAGGGGCCCCAGATTAACCATTAATGACACTGCCTTCTTCGTGATGCTCTGACAAATAAGTAGCTCCAGGTACTTTATTTCCCAGGACTGCAATGCCCATAGCACTCTGAACACAAGAAGTAGCCTGGTATTATCGAGAGGGCAGCAATCTTGAAGCCTGAGGACCTGGGAGGCTGTATCTCTTACTGGGTGCACAACCTTGGGTAGGTCATTTAACTTCCCTGAGTCTCAGTGTCCTCAGGCACAAAATGGAGGTAATAGCCTTCCTAATGGTGTACCATCCATCATGTATGTAAGCCAGACATCTAAAATTCTTCCTTATTTCTCTTCTCTTCCCCAACACACAATGTGTCTCTGAGTTCTGTTGATTCCACATCATAAATAGCTCTCAGATCTCCTTGTCCCTAGTTCCACCAGCTGTGTTAGGTCAGGCATCATGAGGTCCTCACTAGACTAATGCTAAGTCCTCCTGGCCCATCTCGCTGTTCCCTATATAAGTACTACCATCAATCCTTTCTTCTCACTACAGTTATATATATAATGTACATTATATATTATTTTATATTATATATATGATAAATAATATACATTATACATATATATTATATTATGTTATATGTTATTATATTTTATTATATGTTATATGTTATTACATGTTATTACATGTTATGTTATGTTATTTTATATTATATGTTATTATATATTAATATATTATTGTAATATATTATATTATTATATTATACTTTATATATTATATTATATATTATTATACATTATTCTATAATATTATATATTATATAAATTATATTATTATGTAATACATTATATATTTTATATATATATATATATAATTTTTTTTTAAGTAGTCTTCACACCCAGAGTGGAACCCAATGTGAGGGCTTGAACTCAGGACCCTAAGATCAAGACCTGAGCTGAGATCAAGAGTCAGACGCTTAGCCAACCAAGCTACCCACGTGCCTGATGGCAGACTGTTATCTTTCTAAGGTGCACATTTTGTCACCTTGATCCTCATTAAAATTATTATATGACTCTCCATCATTTACAGAACAAAGTACAAATTTACCAGCCTAGGATACAAAGTCCTCCATGACCTTGATCTTACCACTTAAAATAGCAGGAATCTATTCAGATGCTAGTTGCTGAAACACCTCTCCAATAGGTTTAATCAAAAGGCAGATTGGCTTGGGGCGCCTGGGTGGCTCAGTTGGTTAAGCATCCGACTTCAGCTCAGGTCATGATCTCATGGTCCGTGAGTTCGAGCCCCGCATCAGGCTCTGTGCTGACATCTCAGAGCCTGGAGCCCGTTTCAGATTCTGTGTCTCCCTCTCTCCCTCTGCCCCTCCCCTGTTCATGCTCTGTCTCTGTCTGTCTCAAATATAAATAAACGTTAAAAAAATTAAAAAAAAAAAAAAAGGCAGATTGGCTTCTGAAAAAAACAAAACAAAACAAAACAAACCTGGATAGACCAAGTACAATGGGACCAGAAGGCTCACATGTCAATGGAAAGCAGAAATTTCTCCACCCTTTGCTTTGCTTTCTTCCATAGTGACGTTATTCTTGACTAGGCTCTTCGTATTCAATAACAAGTTTGCCCCCTAGGAGTTTCAGGCTTACTTACGAATTATTTTGCAACTCTTTGGGAAGAAGGCATATATTTCTAATTTCAACACAAGGCAAAATCACAATGATCCGCCGTGGGTCATTTGCCCATCCCTTAACCAAACACTGTTCCTAATAGGAAAATGGTGATGAGGCAGGCGTATCCAGGAAAAGGGGGACAGGGCCTGCTGTACCTTAGGTATATGGCTTAATAATAGGGTTACCCACAAAAATCAGACTGTTGCCACCAAAATTAGAAGAAATGAATGTTAGGATGGAAAAACAACACCTATTTTAAGACGCTTACCTACAAGAACTTCTCTCCTACTCAAGGCTCCAAAATTTAGTGACTTAAAACTACCACTTTATTTTGTCCATGGTTTTTTAGAGGTCAGAAATTCAGGGGGTGCCTGGGTGGATAAGCCGGTTAAGTGCCCAACTCTTGATTTTGGTTCAGGTCATGATCTCACAGTTGTGAGATCAAGCCCCGCATTGGGCTCTGTGCTGACAGCATGGAACCTGCTTGGGATTCCCTCTCTCTCCCCCTCTCTCTCTTCCCCTCCCCTGCTTGCTCGCTCTTTCTCTCTTTCTCTCTCAAATAAATATATTTTATTTTTATTTTTTTATTTAAAAAATTTAATCTTTTATTTTTAAAAATTTACATCCAAATTAGCACATAGTGAAACGATGATTTCAGGAGTAGATTCCTTAATGCCCTTTACCCATTTAGCCCATCCCCCCTCCCACCACCCCTCCAGCAACCCTCAGTTTGTTCTCCACATTTATGAGTCTTTTCTTTATTGTCCCCCTCCCTGTTTTTATATTATTTTTGTTTCCCTTCCGTTATGTTCATCTGTTTATTCTCTTACAGTCCTCACATGAGGGAAGTCATATGATTTTTGTCTTTCTCTGACTAATTTCACTTAGCATAATACCCTCCAGTTCCATCCATGTAGTTGCAAATAGCAAGATTTCATTCTTTGTGATTGCCGAGTAATACTGCATTGTATATATACATACACACACATATATATATATGCGTGTATATATATATATATACACGCATATATATAATATATACACGCATATATATATAAGTATATATATATGTGTGTATGTGTGTGTATATATATATATATATATTTTTTTTTTTTTACCACATTTTTTTTATCCATTCATCCATTGATGGACATTTGGGCTCTTTCCATACTTTGGCTATTGTTGATAGTGCTGCTATAAACATGGGGGTGCATGTGTCCCTTCGAAACAGGACCCCTGTATCCCTTGGATAAACGCCTAGTAGTGCAATTGCTGGGTTGTAGGGTAGTTCTATTTTTAGCTTTTTGAGGAAGCTCCATACTGTTTTCCAGAGTGGCTGCACCAGCTTGCATTCCCACCAACAATGCAAAAGAGATCCTCTTTCTCCGCATCCTTGCCAACATCTATTGTTGCCTGAGTTGTCCATGTTAGCCATCCTGACAGGTGTGAGGTGGTATCTCATTTGTGGTTTGATTTGTATTTCCCCGATGATGGTGATGTGGAGCATTTTTTCATGTGTCAGTTGGCCAACTGGATGTCTTCTTTGGAGAAGTGTCTATTCATGTCTTTCACCCATTTCTTCACTGGATTATTTGTTTTTTGCGTGTTGAGTTTGATAAGTTCTTTAGAGATTTTGGATACTAACCCTTTATCTGATATGTCATTAGCAAATATCTTCTCCCATGCTGTCGGTTGCCTTTTAGTTTTGCTGATTGTTTCCTTCACTGTGCAGAAGCTTTTTATTTTGATGAAGTCCCAGTGGTTCATTTTTGCTTTTGTTTCCCTTGCCTCCAGAGACGTGTTGAGTAAGAAGTTGCTGCGGCCAAGATCAAAGAGGTTTTTGCCTGCTTTCTCCTCGAGGATTTTGATGGCTTCCTGTCTTACATTGAGGTCTTTCATCCATTTTGAGTTTAATTTTGTGTATGGTGTAAGAAAGTGGTCCCGGTTCATTCTTCTGCATGTCGCTGTCCAGGTTTCCCAGCACCACTTGCTAAAGAGACTGTCTTTATTCCATTGGATGTTCTTTCCTCCTTTGTCAAAAATTAGTTGGCCATACGTTTGTGGGTCCATTTCTGGGTTCTCTATTCTGTTCCATTGATCTGAATATCTGCTCTAGTGCCAGTACCATACTGTCTTGATGATTACAGCTTTGTAGTATAGCTTGAAGTCTGGGGTTGTGATGCCTCCTGCTTTGGTTTTCTTTTTCAAGATTGCTTTGGCTATTCAGGGTCTTTTCTGGTTCCATACAAATTTTAGGATTATTTGTTCTAGCGCTGTGAAGAATGCTGGTGTTACTTTGATAGGGATTGCATTGAATATGTAGATTGCTTTGGGTAGTATCAACATTTTAACAATATTTGTTCTTCCTATCCAGAAGCATGGAATCTTTTTTCCTTTTTTTGGTGTCTTCTTCAACTTCTTTCATAAATTTTCTACAGTTTTCAGTGTATAGATTTTTCACCTCTTTGGTTAGATTTATTCCTAGGTATTTTATGGTTTTTTGTGCAACTGTAAATGGGATCAATTCCTTGATTTCTCTTTCTGTCACTTCATTGTTGGTGTATAGAAATGCAACTGATTTCTGTGCATTGATTTTATATCTTGCAACTTTGCTGAATTCATGAATCAGTTCTAGCAGTTTTTTGGTGGAACTTTTGGATTTTCCATATAGAGTATCATGTCATCTGTGAAGAGTGAAAGTTTGACCTCCTGGCTGATTTGGATGCCTTTTATTTCTTTGTGTTGTCTGATTGCAGAGGCTAAGACTTCCAATACTATGTTGATTAACAGTGGTGAGAGTGGACATCCCTGTCTTGTTCCTGACCTTAGGGGGAAAGCTCTCAGTTTTTCCCCATTGAGGATGATATTAGCGTTGCGTCATTCATATTTGGCTTTTATGATCTTGAGGTATGATCCTTCTATCCCTACTTTCTTGAGGGTTTTTATCAAGAAAGGATGCTGTATTCTGTCAAATTCTTTCTCTGCATCAATTGAGAGGATCATATGGTTCTTGTCCTTTCTTTTATTGATGTGATGAATCACGTTAATCGTTTTGCAGATATTGAACCAGCCCTGCATCCCAGGTATAAATCCCACTTGGTTGTGGTGAATAATTTTTTTAATGTATTGTTGGATCCAGTTGGCTAATATCTTGCTGAGGATTTTAGCATCCATGTTCATTAGGGAAATTGGTCTATAGTTGTCCTTTTTAGTGGGGTCTCTGTCTGGTTTTGGAATCAAAGCAATGCTGGATTCATAGAAAGAGTTTGAAAGTTTTCCTTCCATTTCTATTTTTTGGAACAGTTTCAAGAGAATAGGTGTTAACTCTTCCTTAAATGTTTGGAAGAATTCCCCTGGAAAGCCGTCTGGCCCTGGACTCTTGTTTTGGGGCAGATTTTTTTATTACTAATTCAATTTCCTTACTGGTTATGGGTCTGTTCAAATTTTTTATTTCTTCCTGTTTCAGTTTTGGTAGTGTATATGGTTCTAGGAATTTGTCCATTTCTTCCAGATTACCCATTTTATTGGCATATAATTGCTCATAATATCCCTTATTGTTTTTATTTCTGTTGTGTTGGTTGTGATCTCTCCTCTTTCATTCTTGATTTTATTTATTTGGGTCCTTTCCTTCTTCTTCTTGGTCAAACTGGCTAGTGGTTTATCAGTTTTGTTAATTCTTTCAAAGAACCAGCTTCTAGTTTCATTGATCAATAAATACATTTTTTTTTAATGGAAATTCACAAAGGGTCCAACTGAGCATTTCTTGGTTGGGATCTCTCACGTGGTTGCAGTGAGATGTCAGCTGGGGCTTGAGTGGGCTGGGTGTCTGAGATGGCTCCCTGACAAAGTGACTACTCATGCTGTCTGATGGGGGCTGAGCTGAGGTGTCAACTGAATGCCTACACATGTTTCCTCAGCATGACCATCTCAAAACAGATGACTTCCTACATGGTAGCACAGGACTCCATGTACTGACATTCCAGCCAAAAAGGGGGAAACTGCATCACCTTTTCTGACCCAACATCAGAAGTCATGCAGTGTCACTTTTCTGCATGTTATTGCTTACCAGTCTTCCCAGGCTGCTCCTCTGAATAAGAGGAAGATCAAATGATATGCAGCTACCATCATTGTCTACCGTTCCATGAATACATTCCCACCATTTCTACAACTTTGGCATTTCTCTCTGTGTACAGGATCCTCTTTCTCTTCCTTGTCTATTTGCCAAGCTCTACTGACCCTACATGACACATCCCCACTGCAAAGCTTCCATTCTCCTCTCCACCTGGTAGTGTTCATCGTCTCCTCTGGACCACCACGTAACCTCTTTTAGAATGCCTTTTGCTGATGTAACTGTTTACCTCATCTCTATGACTCTGCTCTAAGCTCCTTGAAGGCAGGAACAGTCTTATTTCTCTCCGTACTTCACATATTAACTGTTACTCATATATACTTCCCTCATTCACTGCCCTCAATACATGTTTCCTAGATGACAGAATTAGATTATATGGCCAAACAGCTTTTCAAATGTTAAAGTGCTATTCTAACAAAAGCTATCATTATTTTACAAAACAAGTGTATCTTTTACTGAAGAAAGTGTAATAGCTTCTAGTGACAGCTTTCTACTTGCCCAGTTCTAAATGGGTAATCCATTTTCCTGTCAAAAATTATATAAATGTTTGTATTTCTTTCATTCTTTCTCTTGCCCAAACACTAGTGATACCTAGTTGTTTGTCCTTTATACTGTATCTGTTATTTGGATCACTGTTCCTCAGGTTTTCTCAGTGAGTCACCTTTCCATGAAACTGTTTTATCAGGCCAATCATTTATACCCTTTATAGTCTTGTAGCTAATTTTTTTTATCATCTAATGTTCATGCAGCTTTACTTTTTATCTTTCATTAGTCTCTCATTTATTCAATAGAAATGTTTCGGGCACCTGGGGGCCTACTACGTACCAGGCATTATAATGAACCCTGGGAAACACAAGTTACAATCCATCTTTGCAAGAAATTTAGAGGTTGGAGGACAAAGATGTGGTAGATGTTAAGCCAGAGACCTGCAGAGAGGAGTACCGGTTTGGGTACCTAGTCCTGTCTGCAGCGGGGAGGAAAAGCCCTCCAGAAGGAGAGTGACCATCTATAAAAATGAAAAGTAATTCAATGAATAAAGAAGGTGAAATTTAAACAAGAGAGAGCCTCTGGGCCACAGGTATGGAGATAGGCAAGGGCAGAAATGGGAAGAAAGCAAACAGTTAATGCTCTTGGTGTTTAAAGTATGAGACAGAAAATTGTAGGTTTCTGGAGACTCAAGCTAGCAAAGTGGTAAACTGTCTTGGTTTTCAAGTGGTACAGTCTCTGGAAATCTCTAACTAGGAAGCTAGTTACTTACCAAAAGGACTCAAAACACAATCGTGGACAACCAAAATCAAGAAAATTAAAAAAAATTATTATGCAGCCATTTATCCAAGCCAAGTGGAATTGGCTGCCTATATATTTATATTTCTATACCATTACATTTATATAATAAATAGAAATATTTTTATATATTTATAAAAATATATATCCAGTCTAAGCTCTGTTTTACCATCTGAGAGGCTCTGGGAACACTTTATTCATGTATCTTCTTCCATCAAATGAGAGAGAATGCATGATATTTCTGCCTATCTCAGAGAGCTGGAGGCAAGACCACAGATGGTGGTATAAGGAGAAGTGCCTTTTGTACACAAGGGTTACTTTTGCCCCATCAGCTTCTCTGCCATTTCTACTGGTGATAGAAAACATCTCTTTCCTTCTTTCTTTGGGACCGACCGCCCCTACCTCACTCCATGTGTGAGCAGGTGACCTTAGTGGAACCAGTGAGAACTATTTACCAGTGTACATATTGAACAATGCAGGACTAAGCATACATTCCAGTTTGGTTCACAGGTGATCAAGTAGTTCCACCTTGTTCAGTCAAAAATAAATCTTATAATTCAGAGAAAATTTGGAAAGGAGAAGCTTTCCAATGAGCTGCTAAGTTACCTTTGTTCAAACCAAACACCACTGAACGGCCACAACTAGTAAGGAAATGCCCAAAAAAGAAGACTACAGAGGAAACCAGAGCAGAGAAGAGCGAGGTAATTCATGATTATATGTGAGTTCCTGGTTACAACTATCCTAAAAAAAAAAAAAAAAATACACTGCCATCATTAATTAATTTCCATTTTTAAGTGACTTTTACTTTGGTTTCTGTATCTTCAAACCATAAAGACTCCAAAAGTATAAAGTCTGCATATAATTTATGGTAATATAATATCTGTAGATTCCATATTTTATCTAAATATATCCTTTCCTTTTACTATTACATTCTGACTTTCATTTTCAAAACAATATCTAAAGCTATAATTCAAGGAAACTTTCCTGGAAACAAATTAATTATATGTACCATATAATTCAGAAAATTGACTGAAATAATTATCACCAAGATATGTAATATCTTTTTTAACAGCTTTATTGAGTTATATTCATATATCATCAATTCATCCATGTAAAGTGTACAATTCAATGTCCTTTTAGTGTCATGGCCAAGAAATCATTACCGAGTCCACTGCCATGAAGACTTTTCCCAGTGTTTTTTCTAAGAGTTTATATTTCTAGTAGTTAGATTTATTTCCCTAATCCATTTAGAGTTCATTTTTGTATACGGTGTGTGGTAGGGATCCAATTTCATTCTTCTGCATGTGGATATCCATTTGTCCCAGCATCATTTGTTGAAAAGACTAATCTTTCTCCCATTGAATTGGCTTGGCACTCTTGCTGAAAAACCGGTTGATTACAGTTGTAAGGTTTATTTCTGGATTCCCAATTCCATTCCATTGATCTCTATCAGTTCTTAATCCAGGACTGCGCGGTTTTGATTACTACAGTTTTGTAACAAGTTTTGAAGTTGGAAAACCTGAGTCCTCCAACTTTATTCTCCTCTTTCAAGATTATTTTAGCTAGCTACTCTGGATCCTTTACATATGCATATCAATTTTAGCAATGGCTTATCAATTTCTGCAAAAAATACAGCTGTTTCCTTACAAGCATTACATTGAATCTTTAGATCAATTTGGCAAGTACTAACATCTTAAAATTTATATCTTCTTATCCATGAATATAGCATGTCTTTCTACTTATTTAGAGTTTTAATTTCTTTCAATAGTGTCTTCTAGTTTTCAGTGTACAACTCTTGAATTCCGTAGGTTGAATTTATACCTTAGTATTTTTTTGATGCAACTATAAATGTATCATAAATGTGAAATGTTAATTTGGAATATTCATTAGTGTATAGAAATACAATCTTTAAAAAAAAAAAAGGTTTTACTTTTAAGTAATCTCTATATCCAATGTGGGGCTCGAATTTATAATCCCAGCATTAAAAGTCACACGCTCTACTGACTGAACCAGCCAGAGTCCCCTACAATCAATCTTTACAAATTGATTTTACAACCTGCAACCTTGCTGAGCTTGTTTATTATTTATAATTACTTTTTAGTAGATACCTTAGAATTTTCTGTACAGATCAGTTCATCTGTGATAGAAATAGTTTTATTTCTTTCTTTCCAACCTAGATGTCTTTATTTCTTTTTCTTGCCTAACTGCCCTGGCAAAAACCTCCAATATAATGTTGAATAGAAATTATGAGAGCAGTCATTTTTTTCTTGTTTCTGATCTTAAGCAGAGATAATTAGGTCTTTTCTCATTAAGTATGATATTAGCTATGGATTTTTTTTGTAGAGGTCTTTTATCAGAATGAGGAAGTTCTATTTTATTTCTTGTTTGTTGAGATATTTTTTTAATCATGAAAAGTTATTAGATTTTGGCAAACATTTTTTCTGTGTTTAATGAATGAGATATATTCTTGACAGAATTAGTGACTTCAAAGGAAAAAAAAAGTTATTTGAGCATGTAACAAGACAGTCAATATGAAGGAAAATCAAATTGCCATCAGAAGTCTCAACATCTCAAATCTCAATATCTCAAAAGAAAACGGAGTAACATATGTAATATACTCAAGGAAAGTAAATGTGAGCCAAAGATTTTATATCTAGCCAAACTGACTTTCAAACATAAAGGCAGATGGCAATCAAAATACAAGAACTCAAAGTCTAATGTTGTTATAAGCCCACATAAGCTATGATTATAATTAAAGCATAGACTTTAAAAATTATAACAAATCAATTTTAAATATATTTTTAAAGTGTGACTTCTTAGAATAAAAATAGCTCACCACAATTAACTCTAGAAGAATCAGAAATTATAAGAAGACCTTTACCCATTAAAGAAAGTAAACCATAAAAAGCTTAGGAAGGAAATTGAATAAGATACAAAGAAATGGAAAAACATTCCATGCTCATGGATTGGAAGAATAAATATTGTTGAAGTGTGAATACCACCCAAAGCAATCTACACATTCAACGCAATCCCAAAGTTTCGCCAGCATTCTTCTCGAAGCTAGAACAAGCAATTGTAAAATTTGTATGGAACAACAAAAGATCCCCAATAGCCAAAGTAATATTGAAGAAGAAGACCAAAGCGGGAGGCATCACAATCCCAGACTTTACCCACTACTACAAAGCTGTAATCATCAAGACAGCATGGTATTGGCTCAAAAACAGACACATAGACCAAAGGAATAGAATAGAGACTCCAGAATTGGACCCACAAAAGTATGGCCAACTCATCTTTGACAAAGCAGGAAAGAATATCCAATGGAAAAAAAAACAGTCTCTTTAACAAATGGTACTGGGAAAACTGGACAGCAACATGCAGAAGAATGAAACTAGACCACTTTCTTACATCATTCACAAAAATAAACTCAAAATGGATGAAGGACCTGAATGTAAGACAGGAAACCATCAAAACTCTAGAGGAGAAAGCAGGAAAAAACATCTCTGACTTCAGCCACAGCAATTTCTTACTTGACACATCTCCAAAGGCAAGGGAATTAAAAGCAAAAATGAACTATTGAGACCTCATGAAGATAAAAATCTTCTGCAGTGCAAAGGAAACAATCAACAGAACTAAAAGGCAACCGATCGGAATGGGAAAAGATATTTGGAAATGACATATCAGACAAAGGGCTAGTATCCAAAATCTATAAAGAACTCACCAAACTCCACACCCGAAATACAAATAATCCAGTGAAAAAATGGGCAGAAAACATGAGTAGACACTTCTCTAAAGAAGACATCCAGATGGCCAGCAGGCACATGAAAAAGATGCTCAATGTCACTCCTCATCAGGGAAATACAAATCAAAACCACACTGAGATATCACCTTATGCCAGTCAGAGTGGCTAAAATGAACAAATCAGGAGACTATAAATGCTGGTGAGGATGTGGAGAAACAGGAACCCTCTTGCACTGTTGGTGTGAATGCAAAGTGGTGCAGCCGCTCTGTAAAAACAGTGTGGAGGTTCCTCAAAAAATTAAAAATAGACCTACCCAATGACCCAGTAATAGCACTGCTAGGAATTTACCCAAGGGATACAGGAGTGCTGGTGCATAGGGGCACTTGTACTCCAATGTTTATAGCAGCACTTTCAACAATAGCCAAATTATGGAAAGAGCCTAAATGTCCATCAACTGATGAATGGATAAAGAAATTGTGGTTTATATATACTATGGAATACTACTTGGCAATGAGAAAGAATGAAATATGGCCTTTTTTAGCAATGTGGATAGAACTGGAGAGTGTTACGCTAACTGAAATAAGTCATACAGAGAAAGACAGATACCATATATTTTCACTCTTATGTGGATCCTGAGAAACTTAAGAGCAGACCATGGTGGAGGGGAAGGGGAAAAAAAAAAAGCTAGAGAGGGAAGGAGGCAAACCATAAGAGACTCTTAAAAACTGAGAATAAACTGAGTGTTGATGGGGGGTGGGAGGGAGTGAAAGTGGGTAATGGGCATTGAGGATGAGCACTGGGTGTTGTATGGAAACCAATTTGACAACAAATTTCATATTATAAATAAATAAATAAATAAATAAATAAATAAATAAATAAATAAATAAA
>NW_024412377.1:117642586-117676880 GCF_014898765.1 Herpailurus yagouaroundi | reverse complement strand
AAATAAATAAATAAATAAATAAATAAATAAATAAATAAATAAATAAAAAATAAAGTAAACCAGTAACTAAAAATTTATTCCTACACACACACAAAATACCAGACTTCCAAAGAATTCCTTCCAAAGAAGAAAAAATGCTTCCCAACTCATTTCATCAAACTAGGATAACCCTGAGATGAGAACAGTAAGAATAAGGAAAAGTAATAACTAGAGAAACTTATGAACATAAATATAAACTAAGAAAATATTAGCACTACGTAACTATGGCACAAAAGAATACTGCCTAGGGGCACATGGTTGGCTCAGTCAGAAAAGGAGGTGACTCTTGATCGCAGGGTCATGAGTTTGAGCCCCAGGTTGGGCACAGAGATTACTTAAATAAATAAAACTTTAAAAAATACATATTGCCTAATTGTGGCCAAGTTGTGTTTTTTCCAGTAATGAAACAATAGTTTACTATTAGAAAATTAATATAATTTATAATATTAAGAAATTAAAAGGGAACAAAATAATCCATCTCAAGTTAACTAGAAATAAAAAGCTAGCAAATACAATTTTTTGTATCCCAGTTATTTAACTATATTATTTAACCAGAAATAAAAAGTTAGCAAATACAATTATTTAATAGTACAATGTACTATTTTAGAAATATTTAACTAAAGATATGTAATATGTCTAAAGGAAAATCATAAAGCCTTGTTAAAAGATTAAGATTTAAATAAATATAGAAATAATTTCCACAAAATAAAATATCCACATAATAAAAATATCAATTCTCCCAAACTGAATTTATAAATTCAATTCCACTTAAAATACCATTGTTTTTCATGGTTTTTCACAAGTCAGGTTATTTTTTACATTCCACTTATGAGTGAAATCATGTGGTATTTGTCTTTCTCGGTCTGACATATTTCACTTAGCAAAATACCCTCTAGGTTCATTCATATTGTCTCAAATGGCACAATCTCATCCCTTTTTGTGTCTCCATGATATTCCTCTGTGTGTGTGTGTGTGTGTGTGTGTGTGTGTATACATCACATATTCCTTATCCATTCATCTACTGATGGAAACTTATCTTGCTTTCAAATCTTGGCTATTGTAAATAAGGCTGCAATAAACATAAGGGTGCATATATCTTTCTGAATCAGGGTTTTTGTTTTCTTTAGGTTAAGTCAGTTTTAAAATTAAGGGTAATGCAAAGGTCCCGGACTATCTCAGAGAATTTTTAGAAAAAATCAAGTTTGAAGGCAGTGAGAAACTTGAGGGAAAAAAATCAATTTTGGAAATTTTTACCTCCAGGTAGCAAAATCACAAAGCTATAGTAATTAAGATACCATGGCCTTAGTAGATTTAGATAAATTGACCAATGGAACAAAACAGAAAGCTCAGAAATAGACCTATACATATGCAGAAACTTGATCTAAGACAGAGAAGTTTGTTAAAGATCAGTGGGAAAATAACAAGGTATCTACAAATGATACTGGGACATATATGGGTAAATAAAAACTGGATCCTTACTACACACTGAACCAAAAATCAATTCTTGGTATGATAAGGATCTAAATATGAAAAGCAAAAACCTCAAAATGTTGAGAAAAATACACCAACTTTATGACTTTAGAGTGTTTACTAAATAAAATACAAAAATGCATAAAGACAAATAAATTCAACTATATTAAAATTAAAACCTTCTGTTCATCAAAAGATACCAAAAATATACAATATATGTCAAAACCCAAAGATTTTGTTAATATGACAAAATATTAGTATATACATGTATATAAGTGTATATCTCCCCAGCAGATGTGTATTTTATACATACCTATAAAATAAATAATAATAAATTTGAAATATTGATAAAGTATATGAAGCCAATGTGATAGAGGAAATTCAAATATATAAAAAAAATAAAATGTGTTCACATTGACCAGTAATCATAAAAGTGATCATTAAAACAATAATGGAAAACCATTTCACAGGTGACTGATATACTTAAAAAATTTTAAGAATTGGGGACTATTTGAAGAAAAAGGATATTTCACATAATGATGGGTATGAATGGATACAACCTCTTCCAGAACAATTTGATGACATCTAATTAAGTTGAGGATATTCCTATCCTATGACCATTCACTCCCACTTCTGGGTACATAGACCTCCTTTCCCCCATATGAAGAAGGAAAGCTATATAACTATGTCCATCATCTGATGAGTGAATAAGCAACTGTGGTATATTTATAAAGTGAAATTGTTATGCAAGAGTGAAAACGACCAAATCTACAGGTCTCAACATGGATGAGTCTGGAAAAATTCACACTCAGGAAAAAAAGGCAAGTTTCAGAAAAAATTACCATTTAATGCATTTACATAAAATTATAAAACAAGTAAAATAATACTAAAAATACTAAAGCAATATAAATGTGTAATAGAAATACAGAGAGCTGATGGAAATGATAAATACCAAAATTGGATCTGTATTACTTTTGCAGGTGCAAGAAAAATTTTAAGTGGATTCATCATGACATTTTTTTAAGTGGTGGTGGGTACATAGTATGTATTGTACTATTCTTTATACCTTTTTCTATGTCCAAATTATCTCAAATAATTAATAATTTTTAAAGAGAGAAAATCTCACACTATCATGGTAAGACGTTTAGATTCTAAGTAAACAGAGTGAAAATATATAAACACCCCATATAGGCACTGCCCATTTAAAAACAAAGATTCAATGGAAACATACATGCGCAGTGAAAGAGTGGAAAGATACAGACTATGAAGTTCACAGTAGTTAACATTTGGTGTTAGAATTATGATAGTTTTTAGTTTTATTTGTGTTGTCTGCTTCATTTTCTCTAATGAGTATAATGAGCTCTTCATGAATCTGTTGAATCGATTAATAAACACTTTTCAATGTCACAGTTGTAACAGTGACAATCGATGCACTTGTGCTGAAATGTCTTTAAGAAGCAAACATAATCAGAAAAATGCTTCAGAGCTGCACGTCTACATACATTTTATTTGACCTACTTGAGAAAAGAGGTTTAAAACAGGACAATGCCCAGCCTTCCATGAACTTACCAATTAAAAACAGATGGTTAAAAAGCGTAAGAGGTCTACAAGTTTGGCTTCAAAGAATTACACTTGAATTTCTGTGCTCCTTGACACTGTAGACATGCGGATGGTCCCCACTCCGCCTTTCTAGTTCCAGAGAGGAGCTAATGTCTTTCATGAGAGTGTGAAATGGTTGTCAAACATGTCTTTTTTGTCACTGTCTTTTTCGCACCAAATGTTCTACTTTCTTCATCAAACGGGGAAAAGATAGCACTGCAGCCCTCCCTCAACTATAGAAAATGGATATAATTGAAACATAATTTGTGTTGGGGTTTTGTTTTTAACTCACCTCCTTAGTGTAGATGCCTCCTCTCTGAGCAACCAGCACAGTATGGTTGTACAGGACTTCCATAATTCACTATCTTGTCCAGCTTGTGATAAAACGGCAGTGAAAGGATATATATTTCTCTGCAGGATTTGACTCCTACTGAAAGAAAGAAAGGGGGGGGGGGGGGAGGGAGGAAGGAAGGAAGAGAGGAAGGAAGGAAAGGAGGGAGAGAGGGAGGGAGGAAGAAAGAAAAGAAGGAAAGAAAGAGTATCTCAGATTATATAAAGGAAAAGGTTCTGGAAATGTAGGAAACAACTGTTGGTCTGATCGATCATTTTACAAATATTAAGCAGCACTGACCATCATATAATGCACACCACCTGTATTGAGAATCATTGTTAACTTATGGCCAACTGCAATACCTTAAGCTTATTTGGTGACCGATCACCTGTGCTTAAGATTGTGTTAAATGCTTTGCATTCATCATTTCAAATAATCCTCCCGGTAACTCTATTAGATAGATTGTATCTTATGAGCCCCGTGTTACAGATGAGGAAACTGAAGCTCAGAGAAGTTAAATGGCTTGCCGAAAAGGCATTTCAGGCCAAAGCCATAGAACTAGTAAATGATGGAGCTTGGATTTGAACCCAGATAGCCTATCTCATGCCTGAAGTCTTAATCTCTATACATCTGTCTTCAGAGCCATTAAGTGAGTTAGTGTTTTCACCTGTATCATCCCTCTTAATGCTCCTGGCATAATCACTAGGAGTGGATATTTTAATCTGTTTGCTGATGAAATAACTGAATCTCTGACAAATCAAATCACTTGCCAAACACTCAGAGCAAACGAACTTCAAAACAGGTGCATTTAGCAGTGGGTCACGTTCTCTACTATAGATCTACAACCAAGAGATAGTTCCTCCACCTCACTCTGTTTCTCCACCTGCCAGAGAAAGGGGATATTTTATCCGTTGAAAACCTCAACGGTTTTTATGAAAAGCAAATAAGATTCAATGTAAAAAAACTCTGAAAGGTAAAAAACATAAGGAATTCAAATTTGCATCCACATTTCTGCTAAGTTCCCTTATCAGGCACCAATTAGTAGAAAATGTCAAATCTCTCCCATTTGTGTTTATAAAACTACGAGTAAAGACACACTTTCTATCCATAGCAGTGCTCAGATAATTTTTCCATTATCCCACCTTTGCCTATAAAGCCTTGTGCTTTGAAGCAATGCTGACTCCATGTTCAGATTCAAGATTGGACCCTGACAGGCCTAAATCAAACAAAGGAATCTCAGCTCCCCCAGACAGTGTAATTCCTTCAGTTAACCTTGACTTAAGACAAGCAGTGTATTCATTCCCCTCCTAGGGAGGTTTCGGTGAATTTGGGCCACGGAGTATGTTCTGATGATAAGGTATGCACAGGAGAAGCCAGAAACCATGTAGTCATTGTCCAGGAGGAGGCTTGTCCTGTCCATACAGGAGGCTGGTCACGGGACAATACCGACACCATCGAAATGGGTCAGAACTTCGTAAGTATTATTTGTTATTACACTAACATTTTTGTCAATTTCTGCTCCAACTTTGAGGACGCCATCTCTTCTCATGGGTGATCATTTTTAGGACATTCTCCTTCAAACCTGCATGTCCCATCTCCAGCTCATCGCTGCTACCACTGTTGCCAACATTGTTTTATTCGATTAAATTGTATGAAAAGACAACGTCCTCTTTTCCCTGTTAATGTCTCATTTTCTAAGGCACTAACCTTTTATGCTTCTTGCAGGCAGTGGGGAAATAGGGAAGCATTTCCAGGCACTGGTATTGCATTTCTAGTTCCATTTCTTTCCCCTTGAAAAGGAATCCCAACTGTAGGTGAACAAAATCCATTTGTTCACGTTATGCACGTTTGTGCATGTTCAAGTGTGCATTTTGCAAATTAAAATTTGTTAGGCATAATTCCTTGAAATTGACTTGTTCTAAGTTTCATCTTTGTGAATTTGAAGCATCTTTTCCTTTACTGCCAAGTGCCACTATTTAAGCCTCTGTTATTTTTTTTCCATGTAAAATAACAAATATTATCAAAGTCAGATAAATCGCTTATTTTTTCTTTTTAAAATACTGTCGTCAAAGACTTGTGCACCGACACCCACAGAAGAAAGACATTTCTTGCATCTCTTTGATAGAGGAGCTTTGAAAGGAGAACTGTTGATAATGGGGAATGGTTCACTCCACCCCACGACTGGCCCTTACATATGAACGTTGCATTTCTCCATTTGTGTCCCCTCCAATTTTGCGTTTCCAGGTGGCTGATTTCTTGCAGCCAGGAAAAAACTAATTTGCATTAACTAGCTCCCAGCAAATTTCTGTCCTTAAAGGCTCTCAAATCTGCCCCTTCTTGTATCCATCCCAGCAGCTACTGTCCCAATGCAAGGCTCCCACCCAGATTACTGCAATAGACTTCGCACCATTTCCCCTCTGTCTTATTTCTCCCTTTACCAGTTTCTACACCTTACTGCTCCAGAACTTTCTCTTAAAAGGCAAATCTGATGATGACATCACTTTCCTATGTAAAGCCTCTCCTGGCCGTCCATTATCCTCAGAATAAAATTCCGGCATCATGGCCTAGTTACTCAAGACCCTTTTGTGATCTGGCCTTGACACAGGGACAGCCACAGGCCTGGCCACCCCTGTTGGATACCCCTACGTCACTCTTCTAGTTCATGGCACTTACAATATTGGATTTCTGACAAAATAGAATGGGGCCACGTTTTGAACGGAAAATTTTTTAATAAAAGCAGTTATTTATCCCTATATTTTTAAAAGTTTTTCTTTTCACATATAGTGCTTTAGAGTCCCTGTCATAGTTTCTAGGACAATAGGAGGTAGGCATCCAACTTTATTGCTTTTAATATGATTAACTAGTTGAACCAATGGCATTTAACCAACTAATATCCTTAAGGTGGTCATTGTCAATTTCTGGAATATTATACCTACAAAAAAGCTTAGAAATGTCTTTTGTGGGTATGCAAAAGCTTTATAAAATTTGATCCCACCCAACTTTTCTGTGTATAAAGGATTTCTTAAACAAGACACAAAGAGCACAAGCCAAAAAGAAAAAAACATGATAGATTTATCAAACTTCGTTGAAAGAATCTATAAACAAAATGAAAAGATCAGCTGTAGACTGGAAATACACATTTACCACATGTATTTATTTGACAAAGCACTGATACCTAGGCTATCTAAAGAACCCAATTAAAAAAGACAAAATAAACCAGAAATATGGGGAGAGCTTTTGAACAGACTATTCACATGAGAGGAAATCTAATAAATCTGTTAAAAATACCAAATTTTCTTAGTAACCGAATATGTATAATAAAAACACAATAAATAT
The DNA here is from genome assembly GCF_014898765.1 of Herpailurus yagouaroundi. Lineage (NCBI taxonomy): Eukaryota > Metazoa > Chordata > Mammalia > Carnivora > Felidae > Herpailurus > Herpailurus yagouaroundi. The sequence continues at coordinate 117,670,105 of NW_024412377.1, read as the reverse complement.
GTACTATACACTTAAAACTTTGTTAAGAGTATAGACTTCACGTTGTGTATGTTGTTTACTAAAATGAACAATAACGACAAAACAATGAAAAGCAGCATCAAATGCCCCAGAATGGCTAATAAAAGGTCTGTAGATACCAACTTTGGTGAGGACAGGGACATGGTAACCCTCGTTATCCCCACTGCTTGTGGGAACACAGATGGGAATAGCTACTTCGGTAAAGATATTTTTTGCCTTAATGGACCATTTTTGGGGCCCTGGGACTATGAATCTGGTTTAGGGTTTTTGAATCCAGAGTAAGATCCCATAGGCAATGCATGGGATGGAAAAGCTATATCCAGAGGTAAAGCAGGGGTCCAATATAAAGAGCTGTCCCAGAAAAGTATCAACCACACAGAAGGTTCTACAGGGGGCCCAGGACCAGCTATAGGGTGATATGTCTGGGAAGGTGGACCGAGGGACAGAACTAGAAAGTTCCCAGCAAAGAATCAGACAAGTCCCAATGTTGTCTCATGCAGGACCGTTCATGCAGGACAACATGAACGTGTCTGCAGCCTCTCCCAGGGGTGGTGGTGGAGGGGGTGGGGGTGGGTGTGAAGCCAATCTCAAGTCATCAGGCAATTCCTGTATACCAGATCCAGAACTTTCACACCTTCAAGTTGGGGAAGGAAGTTAGTATTTTTCCAAAGTCCCACAGCCAGAAAGCTGTGGAGCCAGGATCACAGCCATGCTTCACTCCTGGTTTAAATACTCATCACTTTGTTTCAAAAACTAGTCTTGCCCATCTTCTCTTTTCTCTTTCATGCAGGACCATAAGTAAACTACAGCCCAGGTATTTTATCCAGCATTGTTTCCACAGACTCACACAGCTAAATGCTCTTGACAGTGCTCTGAAAAGCTGGGACATCCCAAAGCATTTTACAGTGAAAAAACAACACAAAAAAGAACCAGAGAAATGAAGGTAGAGACTTGAGTTCAGGATTCCCAGGTAAGGCAGCAGGAGCTCTCAGAAGACCCACTGGCCTTCAGAAGCAAACTCTGCCTCATACTGCCCTCTGGTGGATTGCAGTAAGAACGTCTCTGCTCAGCACTGACTGTAAGATCAAGGGGAACTTGAAAGTGTTAAATTTAAAGAATGGGGAGGAGCCAAAAAAAAAAAAAAAAAAAGAATGGGGAGGAAAAAGCCTTCTATTCAAATTCACATCATCTCTGGAGAGCTTTATAGCTATACACCCTTTTATCACTATGACTATTGCCCCAAGGAAAATGGTAACTTGTTAGACATCGATAACATGAGCACACAGCAAAACCGCAGGTTAGGTCCCAGCTCTGGAACTCTGGAGATATTACCCAATCTCTCCAAGACTCATTTTACTCATCTACAAAATGGACATAATAATAGGACGTCCCTTATAGGGTATTGTGAGTAATTAAAGAAGAAAATCTATGTAAGAATCCTTTCAAAAATGTTGGGTATGTAAGAGCTCAATATAACAGCTATTCTTAATCTTTTTGGTCACTTCTATTATTACCATCTTGATAAATTTGCAGAAAAAGAAACTCGCAGGCACACGAATAAAATCTTGATAGAGAAACTATCAAAGGAATTGTCTTAGAATGGTATGATTATGTACTTTTATTGGCATGTTCTAGGACTTCCTGTACACTGGGTGAATTACCCAGGTAAGGTATATTTACCTTAATGATCATGCCTCACTTAAAAATTATTTTAATGTTTATTTATTTTTGAGAGAGAGAAAGACAGAGTACAGGTTGGAGAGGGGCAGGTAGAGGGAGACACAAAATCCAAAGCAGGTTCCAGGCTGCAAGCTGTCAGTACAGAGCCTGATGTGGGGCTCGAACTCACCTACTGAGAGATCTTGACCTGAACCGAAGTCAGACGCTTAACCGAGTACAACTGAACCACCCAGGCACCTCTGTTCACACCTTACTTTTAAAAAACAGCCTAAATCTTTTCTCACTATTGATTTTTCATTCCTGTCCTTTCTCATTCAGTGACAGCTGAATAATAACTAAAGCAGAGGAGTCATTTGCTTTATGCCTTACTTTTGGAGACAGAATGCCTAATTTGAAGACCTTCAGGAGAATCACAGTTTATGCTGCAGGATGTGCCCTGTGGGGGGCATTCTAAGCCTTTGCCTCCTTGTTATTTAGCTGCTGTAGAAAAGCCAACCCACGTTAAAACAATAATAATTTCCTAGTCCTGCTGATCTGGGGGTTGGCTAGGAAGTTCATCTGATCCACTGGCCTATAGTGGCCTTGCTCACTTGGCCGAGCCCCTCCTTCCACATGTCACTCATCCCCTAACAGGGGGTAGGGGGCTTGTAACCTGGTAGCTAAGCATCTCAGCAGCACTTTTCAAGCCCCTGTTCTTGGCACATAGGCTAGATAACGCCTGTTAGCCAAAGTCAGTCACATGGGCACACCTCTTGTTCAGACGAGCAGCAGTCATACTGCAAAAGGATGTACCCGCAAGCATAGTGGCCATTTGTTTTGCCATCTACCACACTTGATTCTCAAAAACGTGCCAATCAACAACAAGCAAACAGCCTCAGTAATAGTAGCTGATGTATATTGTTTTTCAGGTGTCACACTTCAATGCCTACGGAAACCAGGTCAATACAGGAGGTGAGGGAAGGTTTTGGGGAGGGGACTATGGCAAAATGTAGCTTACGTGCCCATTTTGCTGCTCAACTCCATTCAACTGCTGTCATTGGAAATGCAGGCTCCATGTTTCTAGATATTCTGGGTTTCTCAGGAGATGGCAATAACCTAAAGTCTTATATAAAGTCTCTTGATATTTAAATGCCGACAACTAATTTACTTTCTTAAACTTTGTGCAGGAACAAGCAGACTCTTTGTGGGGGGGTGGGGGGGGGTAGTGCATTGGAAGACCAGTTTGAGTCCTCTGGCTCACTCACCCGGGAACTGAGTGATTTCTGTCAATATGGATATGGGAGCACCATATTCTTTTTAAAATGTGTCACGCGTACAGCGAGAAGAACCCAGAGCAACAGCTGTATTTTCTGGGAAGAGGAGGAAAAGTGCCCAAGAATGAATGGAGCTTTTTTTAAAAAAATTTTTTATGTTTATTTTTGAAAGAGGGTGGGAGGGGTAGAGAGTGAGAGGGGGAGATACAGAATCTGAAGCAAGTCCCAGGCTCTGAGCAGTTTGCACAGAGCCCAACACAGGGCGCCAACTCACGAACTGCGAGATCCTGACCTGAGCTGAAGTCAGATGCTTAACTGACTGAGCCACCCAGGTGCCTCATGAATGGAGCTTTTAATGTTCAAGCTTCTGTGGCGTTTGCTAGAGGAGGCAATAGGTCACAGTCCTTAAGTGTGGGTATTTTAGGGTGAGATGGACCAGCTCTGCTGAGGAGCGTGCTCCCTGCCTTTACTTGTTAATTTCAAATCTCTTTCAAGAACTCAGAAGCAAATCCCAGAAAGCCAGACTGCCAGGATTGAATCCCAGCTTTGCACTTACCAGCTGTGTGAATTTGCTATTCTCACTGCCTCATCCATGTTAAAAGAACACTTCGTGTATAGAGCTACAAGGCAATTTTTCCCCATGACAAATGTGTTGTATGCACATCTGCTGTCTTCAATACACCATGATCACCTAATAATATTAGCAATATTAGAAGATATTTATTTATAGAGATTTTATCTGATCCTTCACCTTGTGAGATGAGCAGTTTATATGTACCGTATCAATGAATGTTCTCAACAACTGTAGGACAACTGGCACCCAGTTCATACAGTTAGTAAATCATCATTTGAACTAAGACAGACTGTGGACAGGGTCACTCAAACTGGGATCTGCAGGCCCTTGGTGGTGCCCAGGGATATATTTTTGAGGTCTTCAAGTTCGTCTCTAATTTTTTTTTAACTTTGCATTTATCTTGTTATCTTAAAACACTATGAGCGCCTCTGGAATATCCAGATGACCACTTTCTAAGCAAGTACGACTGCATGAGTTCAGTACCTGCATTCATATCTGTGCTTATGCTCACACTGGCCCTTGGTGGCATATTTCATTAGTTACAGGCCAATGAGAAAAGAATAGACGAAGGCAATATGTCACTGCCATGCTCAAGGCATGTGAAGGCCAAGTGATCATCACAAACAAAAGTGTCATGGTACTTTTAATGGAGAAAAGTGGTAGTACTGAGGCATCATGGCCCACAGTAGGCATGCCCAATCGAAAAGAATTCCCGCCACAAAAGCACTGCCAGATCCCTGCTGTGAATGGCAGTTTAATTTCAGTAAAACAAGATTCATTTTTCCCATTAAATTGTGTTAATTTGAATTTTTTTGGTTTTAGTCTTTGTTTAATCTACAAATATATTTGATTTGATAGTTTTATACAAACTATAGGTATAACATATACTTAGATTTATATTTTGACTTATAATGAGCAACTTTATGATAAAAACAAATTAAATAAACCAGCTGACTGTAAGTTTTTTGTTTTGTTTTGTGCTTCATTTAAAGAGTCAGCACATTCCTCAACTGTGAGAACACGGTATTATACTACAGTGTGCTTAAGGGTAGGAGTATAATGGAATGGTTTAGAGTATGGGCCCAAGTCATGCTGCATAGGACTGAGGCTCAATCTAAGACCTGTTAGCGTTGTGACTTTGGGCAAGTCACTTCTCCCTAAGATTCAATTTCATGGCTGATTAAAGAAGAAAAATAGGGTGTCTGTGAAAACAAAATGAGATAATATAAGGAGGAGTTGGCAACAACCTTGGCACAAGAGAACTGCCTAGAGCTAATGACATGAACAACAGTACACATGGAGACAATTCTTGCCCAATGAACAAATGCATTCATCTGCAGACTTTGATATACAGCTTCCCTGGCTGTGATTCTGAGCCAAGAACTTACTAGCTGGAGGGAGAGAATTTACTCCTGATACAACAGAGCCTATGGTTCCTGAGATGAGAGGCAAAATCTCTGTGGTTTATATGCAGCTATTTAATTTCTGAGAGCATCTTCCTTTAATCTTAAAGAGTAACTTTCAAATATCTGGGACAACTTCCAATCAGGCAATTAGATTGGTTTCCCAGAATTTGTTTCTTATTTCCAACCAAATGCCTTTTTTTTTAAAAAACCTATCTTCTCCTTATATGCCTGTGGTCCAATATATAGGAAATTTCCTGCAGAGAGTGCTTTATTTCACTAGGGAGCTAGCATCTTGCTGAGCCATGGTTTGGCAAATCACTTGGAATAATTTCAACGGAAGAAAGGTAGTATTATTATGAAAGAATGTAGTTCTTAAATATCCTGAATATCAAATTGAGACTTGATGACATCTTAAGTAATTATGTAATAACATTAATCACCATGCCAATAGACCATGCCTTAAGTGAAAGAAACCTGGCCATTTGCAGCCAGTGCTGTTCAGTAAAGAGAACATACGTTTCAGTATCAGTATCAGATTTGAATTCTAGCTTGACTGTTCATAGAGTGAACCTGAAAAATTGTCTTTACTTCTTTCTCTTTTAATAGCCTCTACTTCCAACTGAGAAAGAATATTATTTTGATAGCATGAGTTTTAGCAATTTCTACTCCTTTTATTTCTATCTTCCCATCAGGGCCTTCTTACCTAAAAGCCTGTTATAATTACTATAATTATTGTCATGGTACATTTCATTCATTCATTTATTCGTTCAGCAAATAATTATTGAGAGACTACTATTTGCCATGTAGTGTCATAGCTAGGGGGGATTTAGTGGTAGGAAAAGAAGACAAGTTGTCTGCTCTCAAGGAAGTTAGAAAAGAAGTGCAGAAACAAATACTTGAGCAAGAATGTTTCAAATTTGAATGACTGTTAAGCATGGTACTATGATGATAATAAAGCAAACCCATAGATGGTGAACGGGGCCTCTGCTGGAGGGCTACTTTAATCAGGATGGCCATGAAAGTTCTTTCTAATCAGGGGAGTCAAGAGCTGAAGAATGAGGGGCAGTTGGCTGTGTGAGGACCTAAGGAAAGAGATCCTAGGCAGAAGGAACCACAATGACAAAAACTGTGGATGGTAAAGGAGCTTGGGCAGATTTGAGGATCAGTCAACAGGCTGATGTGGCTGAGACACATCACACAGAGGAGCAGGTAGAAGAAGACAGCAGTGAGCCAGAGCACAGCAAATCTAGTAAACCATGGTAGAGTTTGGATTTCATTCCAAGTAAGGTAGGAAACCACTGAAGGATTCTAATCGGGGGAGTGATGGGATTTGGTTGCTATGTGGAGAACACAGTGTAAGGAATGCAGAGAGGGAGACCAGTGACAGACTATTATTATAGTCCACGTGACAGATGCCAATGGCTTAGACTGAGGTTACACAAAAGGAGATGGAGAGAACAGAGTTAGAGGGAAGTCAATGGGTTGAGTACATGTTTTTAGAAGTAGAATGAAGAGAGCTATTACAATATATTGTCTCTTTGGTGTCTTTAGTTTTTGGGGGTTTTTTTAATGGAAATCAGGATTATAATGCCCTGTTGTTTTCACCTACTTTATAGAGACCCCAAAGAATTGTAATAAATTGTCTGACTCTCTTGGGGCAGAGGGCTAAAATGTACATCATCCAACAAGCAAATACTTCTGCCCAGAGTTCTGAAACTTTGCTCCTGCTCTCTAGGAGCTTGCATGCTAAAACAGAGCATATTCATAGAAAGGAAAAATGGACTGAGCAGGTTGGCCACATAAAGTTTTCATTACAAGGGGAACCTGGATGGCTCAGTCGGTTGAGCGTCTGACTTTGGCTCAGGTCATGATCTCATGGTCCATGGGTTCAAGCCCTGTATCAGGCTCTGTGCTGACAGCTCAGAGCCTGGAGCCTGCTTCAGATTCTGTGTCTCCCTCTCTCTCTCTGTTTCTCCCCTCCTCTCTCTCTCTCTCTCTCAAAAATAAATAAACATTAAACAAAATAAAGTTTTCATTACAAAAAAATCTGTATTTGTTCAGGTTTTGCTGTATGGAATTTGTGGACCATGTCTTTTGGGGCAATTATATTGATAGAAATCGCCTTCTGTGTACTCTGGAAGATTCCAGTTTCCTTGGTTTTTTTTAATAGTGTGTATGCATGTGTATGCACATGTGGTTTAAATCAGTAGGGCAAATATTAGTAAACAATTGGAGCCTGAACTGGCCTGTTGGGAAGGGAAGGTGTTGGGTTGAAAGCAGCATAAAAGGAGCTAATACATGTCAGCTGTACCCAAAAAACATGATTCACAAAAGACATTTTTACAAATTTTCTCAAAAGAGTCTCAAATCCACCCTATAAATCAGTTGCTCCCAATCTCTTCTCATTATGGAACACAGAAAATCAAGATATTTACATAGGATATTAGAGTAAGCTGAGAGATATTTGAGAGTATATGGGCTTAGGGAATTTTTATTACATCCTATTTGTATCATTATAAAAATAAAATTAAAGTATTACAGATTTCTCTAAATATTTACTTTGTAAAACTTCCAGATACTGGCTTGAAACAATTCTTGATTAAGGCTTTTTGAATGATGACCTCTTCAAATTCAAGTTAGACATTATTCATAAAACACCTATTTCCTCAAGTACATTATTTAAAAGTGAACATAATTTTCACCATTCAAATATTTGCAAAAATTGATTTTTTGTAAATATGCTACGAGTTCCCCTATCTTTTTTGACACACATCGTGATAATGAAAACAGATTTTTTACCTTATTACTTTTTTTTTCATATCAAATGTTTCAAAGAGTGATGGAATTTCCATTTCTTAAATTCACATGCTTGGTTACAGAAGTTCAGAAGCTAGTCTGGATAACACTGAAGGTGCACATTCTACTGTACAAGGAGAGACATACCTCATGTATACAAAGACAGATTTTGACATCGAATTGCGATTGAATCACAAAGGTCCCCAAGTCCAGCTTTCCAGTCCTCCCATCCCCACTGGCCATATTGTGGGCACTGTGCAATGCTCTTTGGACAACTAAAACAGGAAATTCTCTGGCAACTCTATTTGCTCTTTGTCTACAATGGGAAGTTGCGCCAAGAGAAGGCGGCCACGAATGAGAGGCAACAAATTGTGGGGTCTCCTCCACCTGAGAGCTGATTCAGCTGCCTTGAGGAGTGGGAGTGGTGAAGGGAATACATTTTGATGTGACCAAAAACTATATGGCTATATTCAAAAGTGTCACAGAGCACTGGTTGGGACGTGAAGCTATAAACTATGTAAGGAAGATCCTGATGCAGATGAAGAAGCAGATGTTCTCAGGACAGTGACATGCCTTGCTGACTATCCCGCAGTTTGAATGTAGCAGGTCAGGGACAAAATCTCTCTTATAGCTGCACATTCTTTCTACTACATCTCATTCCCTCTCCTGATGCAATAAGCTCTGTGGGAGGAGAATTAGAAAACTCAGCAGCACAGATCCCAAATGGTCTTTGGGGATTCCCATTTATAAGCACAAGTTTTCAGCTTTTACACACTGAATGAGAAACTATAAAGTCACATAATGCAAAAAATTATGCAAAACAGTTTACCTCTTCCCTTTTCAAAAGCATCCATTTATCCTGCAGTGATGGAGTGGGGATTAACAATATTTTAGCTATTGGTTTTATAAGCTGAAGCGATGGATAAAAGTTTGCCATTATTCAGAATCCAGATGTCTATAAGCTATTCATTGTGGTCATTGTTTTGGTTCATAAAAATAAATTATTCCTCTTCAGCTGACAGCCTTGCAAAGTCAGACTGTCATGGCAGTAGCCTGCCAGCTGCCTCCATACTTGGCTCTTATACAATCAGGAGGGGTAAGTTCCTGTGCCTGTTAGTGCCCAACAGATAGCTGAGACAGCAGAGCTGGTGAATACATTCCAAGTGACTCCAGTGTTGTGCCCAAGCAAAGACACTAAGGTCCACTCGACAGCAAAGCATACTAGACTCTGTGAAACTGAAAGAAGTATGCTAAGAGTGGCATGTCGGAGCCCCTCCTCACCACAATAAATGCAATTGGCCAGAAGCAACTATCCCTCACCTGTTACCAACCCCTCAGCAGTCTGCCTCCCATGTGAATCTGCCTTCATAGAGTAATGCATAATCCTAAACCACCCCAGGATATACGAAATCTGTAGGTGGGGAACGGGGTCAGGAGAAAATCAGAGGAGTCCGTTATTTGGGGAAAGTTGTGAGGGGGCTGCATGCTTACAGACAGCCTGCACATACCAGTATGGCTATAATGATTGTTAATGACCAGTGACTGTGTTTGGTTAATGCCAATGCCAGGCAACTGCTACATATTTTCAGCATTGTCCATAATAACATGTATTCAAATGATGCCAAGGGCCATGAAATACACAGAAGATATTTTCCTTGCCAAAACAGTTCTTTCATTATTATTTTATACTATCAATAAAATGCCTCATTTGGAACTTATACTTATTTGTCAAGTATGTCACATGGCTTATCTCCTAAAATTCTCACAAAAGTCCCATAAGGCAGGTATTAGAATTACTTCCATTTTAAAGGTGTAGGAACAGAGGAACAGAGAGATTAAGCAAGTTTTTCAGTCACATAGAGTATTAGTACAGGGCTCAAACCCAGGTAATCTAACTCCAGAGCAAAATGTATCTGTGTGTGTGTGTGTGTGTGTGTGTGTGTGTGTGTGTGTGTGTTTAAGGTAAACAAGAACCCATAAAATAATAATATTTACTCAAAAATCAAAAAAGAAAATATGTTCTCTCTCCTCTCTCTGTCCCTCCCCCACTCATGCTCTCTCTCTCTCTCAAAATAAATAAACATTTTGTTAAAAAAAAAAAAAAAAAAAAAAGGAAGTATAGAAGACAATGAAGTTCCCATCCAAATAAGAAATCTCTCTTATTCTCAAGAGAGAATAAGGGGATACTTTTTAGGAGACATAGGTTAATGCTAAGGTCTGAATGTTTGTGTTCCCCCCAAATTCACATGTTCTAATTCTAAATTCTAATGCCCAGTGTGATGGTATTAGTAGGTGGGGCCTTTGGAAGGTGCTTAAGTCATGAGGGTGTAACCCCTCAAGAATGGGATTAGTGCCTTATCTCTCAGTAGTGAGATCCCTAGCTCCTTCCGCCATGTGAACACATAGAAAGAAGGCACTGGCTATGAGCCAGAAAGAGGACTCTTAGCAGAAGACAATCATGGTGGCACCTTGATCTTGGACTTCCCAGACTCCAGAACTGAGGCAATACATTTCTGTTAGTCATAAACTTCTCAGTCTGTGGTACTTTATTATAGCATTCCAAATAAACTAGGACAGTTAATATTCATAGGTTTTTTTTTGCCTAAGGGAAAGGTTCAATGTATACTGTGGACTTCAGTAACTCCTTGTTTGCTCAGAATAACTACTGGGCAGAGCACATTCACTGACTGTTTCATTCAGTAAGTATTCCTTATTAAGTACCTTCTATGTCCAAAGTATTGCGGTCAACAATGGGGATATAAGACTTGGAGCATGCTCTTAAAGAATGGTCTAGAGGGGGAATTAAATTACTAGGTATTGTAATGTCCTGAAGCAGCATATAGGAGTAAATGTTTCCTTCATCTGTCCTTTGGTGGACCATTCTGAGAAATATTCTGCAAGCTTCTCAGGGGTCTCCTACAAGGTGTAACCTCAGCTCATCACAGTTAAGACAACTCAATAATCCCCTCTTCCATTACCTTTCCCCTTTTCCAAGTTTCAGTCTTCCCAAACTCCCTCTCCCCTACTCCTGTTCCCTAAGACCACTTCCCCCAAATAAACTGCCTTGTCTTATATTTTGCTTTCGAGGAGAACCCAGATGAGGCAGTTGGTATAAGAAATGGGCCTAGAAATCAGACCCTTGACATGAAGATGGGATTCTAGAATTAGGTCACCCACCTGTCAGAAAACAGTCAGGACTCCTTTGCTGGTGGTGAGTGGATGGAGAGAACTCCTGTCAGCAGCTGTCGCCTATTACTAAGACTTTCACCAATGACCTGGAAGTGAAGCTTTGACTCCCGTGGTAGTAGTACAGGTGAATGATACAGGGACAATGGTAATCATACGTATTATGGAGTTAGCTGCTTTTTACTAAAGCCTTTCAAAGCTTTGAACAAAAAATTGACAGTCTCAGGCTAACCAACTATGAACTCAAGAAACACTGTGAAAGTTATTTGGGGTCCATAACAGAATTTCCTAAGATTCTTATCTCCTTCAGCCACAGGACAGAAAATACTAAAAAGCAGACCTAGGACTTAATAATAAGAGTAGCACAGCTACAAAGAAATTATATATGTAACAACCTCTGGGGTACTGGTGCTGCTTCTAAAATACCATGTGTACATTGAACTAAAGTCCATCATATGTTATTGTGTCCCCCGACAACTAGAAGGCATGAGTTGGAAACCAAAGATTGTAAATAGGATTATTCTTACCCAAACTGCTAGGCACCTACTTGAATAATTTGTTTTCTATCCCAAATATTTAGGATTTTTTGAATTTGAACTTCAAATCCCCGAGTTGGGGACACTTCAACCACACTGTTCAGAGAATTTTACACCAAATTTGAAGCTATAATCACCATCTGGTTATGTAGGACTTCTTAGGCCAAGCAAGCAAGAAATGGGGTTGCAGGTTATTGATCCTGATTTATAATAACTATAAATATATACGCACCCAACATCAGAGCACCCAAATATATGAATTAAACATTGAGAGAACTGAAGGGGGAGATAGCAATGTGAGCAGTACAGCAATAGTAGAGGATTTTAATACTCCCACTTGCAATAATGGAAAGACCATCTAGAAAAAAAGATCGATAAGGAAATAGAGGGCTTGAACAACACTGCAAATTAAATGGACCTAACAGACATAAACAGAACGCTAGACCCAACAACAATAGAATACATATTCTTCTCAAGGGTACACAGAACATTCTCTTGGATAGATCACATGTTAGGACACAAAACAAGTAATAACTAATTTTAAAAGATTGAAATCTACCAAGTGTATTATCTGACCATAGTAGAATGAAAGTGGAAATCAATAGCAGAAGAAAAACTGGAAAATTCAAATTTGTGTAAATGAGAAAAAGGAACTTTATACCAATAAATGTCTACATTTAAAAAGAAGAAAAATCTCAGTAAACAATCTAACTTTATACCTCAAGGAACTAGAAAAAGAACACATTAAGCCCAAAATTAGCAGAAGGAAACAACGCAGATTGGAGCAGCAGTAAAAACAGAGAATAGAAAAATTATTTTAAAAAAAACTGGAGAATTGAGTTATCTTTTGGAGATCAACAACACTGACAAACCCTTAGCTAGACTAAGAAAAAAAAAAGTGAGAAGACTAACAAAAAAATAAAATCAGAAATAAAAGAGGAGACATTACAACTGCTGCTAATGAAATTAAAAGGATTAGAAGAGACTATTGTGAACAATTATATAACAACAAATTGAATAGCCTAGAAGAAATGGATACATTCCAAGAAATATACAAGCTGCCAAGACTTAATCATGAAGACACAGAAAATGTGAACAGACCTATAATTAGTAAGAAGATTGAATCAGTAACCTGATTTACTGATCAGGTAACATTTAAAGAAAAATTAACAACAATCTTTCTCAAACACTCCAAAACTTATTTTATAAAGCCAACATTATCCTAATACCACTCAGAAAAAGATAATACAAAAAAAAGTTACAGGCCCATATCCCTGATGAGTATAGATGTAAAAATCCTCAAGAAAATATTAGAAAACAGAATTCAACAGCACATCAAAAGGATCATGCACCATGCCCAAGTGGGATTTATCCCTGGGATACAAGGATGATTCAACCTATGCAAGTCCGTCAACGAAATACACCACATTAACGGAAGGAAGGATAAAAATCATATGATCATCTCAATAGAGTAAAAGTATTTCATAAAATTCAATACCCTTTCATTATAAAAATATTTAAGAAACTAGAAGTAAATTGCCTCAACACAATAAAGTCCCTATATGAAAAACCCACAGCTAACATCAGAACTCAATAATGAAAAACTGAAACCTTCTATTTAAAATCAAGAAAAGACAAGGATGCCCACTCTCACCACTTCTATTCAACCTAGTACTGGGACTACTAGCCAGAACAATTAGGCAAGAAAAAGAAATCAAAGTCATCCAAATCAGAAATAAAGATGTAAAATTTTTCTTCTTCACAGATGACATGATTTTGTATGTCTGAAACCATAAATATTTTACACACACACACACACACACACAAACATACACAAACTATTAGAACTAATAAGTCAATGCAGCAAAATTGTAGGATGCACAATCATTATACAAAAATCAATTGCATTTGTATACACTAACATGAAACAATCTGTAAAGGAAATTAAGGAAAAAAAATTCCATTTACAATAGAATCACAAAGAATGAAATGTTTAGGAATAAACTTAACCAATGTGGCAAAAGACTTACAAGCTGAAAATTAGAAAACACTGTTGGAAGACATTGAAGAGGACACAAATGGAAAGATATCTTGTGTTTGTGACTGGAAGACTTAATATATTTAAAATGGCCATATTACCCAAAGTGACCTAGAGATTCAGTGAAATCGTTATCAAAATTCCAACATCATTTTTTTACATTTATATATTTTTAAAGAAATAGAAAAAACCATACTAAGAGTTACATGGAAACCCAAAAACCCTGAATAGCCAAAACAATGAGAGAGAAAGAAGCTGGAGACCTTACACTTTCTGACTTTAAAATATTAAAAAGCTACATTAATCCAAACAATATGGTACCGATAAAAATACAGACATATAAACTAATGGAACAGGATAGACAGCTCAGAAATAAATCTTTGCATATACAAATAATATTCAACAATGGTGCCAACACTATATAATGTCTCTTCAACAAAAGGTGCTTGGAAAAAGTGGATATCTGTATGCAAAAGAACACAACTGGACCACTGTCTTACAGCATACACAAAATAGATTAAAAACTAAAATGGAAGACTTGAAACTATAAAACCCTCAGAAAGAACACATAGGGAAAAGCTTTATAACATTGGTCTTGGCAATGATTTCTTGCTTAGGACACCAGAAATGAAAATACACAAGTGGAACATCAAATTTAAAAGCTTCTGCACAGAAACAGAAACATCAACAAAGTGAAAAGGCACCCTGTGGGATGGGAGAAAATATTTACAAGACATACATCTGATAAAAGATTGATATCCAGGGGCACATGCGTGGCTCAGTTGGTTAAGCATCTGACTTAATTTTAGCTCAGGTCATGATGTCATGGTTAATGAGTTTGAGCGCTGCATCAGGGGATTCTCTCTTTCTCCCTCTCTCTCTGCCCCTTCCCCACTCATATTCATTCTCTCTCTTTCTCTCTCTCTCTCTCTCTCTCTCTCTCTCTCTCTCTCACACACACACACACACACACACACACACACTAAATAAATAAAATTTTTAAAAGATTGATACCCACAACATGTAAGGAATTCCTACAACTTAATAGCAAAAAGAAAATCACCTGATTAAGCAATGGGCAAAGGACTTGAACAGACATTTCTCTAAAGAGGACATACAAATGGTCAACATGTTTATGAAAAGATTTTCAGCATCACTAATCATGAGGAAAATGCACATCAAAACTATAACAAGGGGGCACCTCAGTGGCCCAGTTGGTTAAGCGTCAGACTCTTGATTTCAGCTCAGGTCATGATCTCATGGTTCATGAGTTTGAGGCCCGCATCACAGCTGTCAGCACAGAGCTGCACTGTCAGCACAGAGCCCAGCTGGGATTCTCTCTCTCCCTCTGTCTCTGCCCCTCCCCTGCTCATGCTTGTGCTCTTTATCTCTCTCTCTCACAATAATTAAACCTATAAATATTTTTTAAAAAACAACTGCAATGAGCTATCACCTCATGACTACTAAGATGTCCATTATATAAAAAAAAAAAAAGAACAAAACACAAGAAAATAATTACAGTGTTGACAAGAACTTAAAAAAAAATGGAATTCTTGTGCACTGTTATGGGGAATGTGAAATAGTGTAGCCACTATGGAAAACTGTATGGCGTGTCCTCAAAACAATTAAAAACAGAACTACCATATGATCCAACAATTCCAATTTTGGGTATTTATCCAAAGGAATTGAGATCAGGATCTTGAAGTGATATTTGCAGTCTCGTGTTCATGGTAGCATTATTCACAGTAGGTAAGCCCTAAATGCAACCTAAATGTCTATCAGGAGTTGAATAAAGAAAAGGTGGTATATACACACAATGGAATGTTATTCAGCCATAAAAAGGAAATTCTGTCATTGGCTACAACATGGGTGAACTCTGAGGACATTAGTTTAAAAAGGACAAAGAAGGACTGTATTGAACGATTCCACTTATTTAAGGTATCTAAAGTAGTTAAAGTCATGCGTGCAGGAAGTAAAATGGTGTTGCCATGTGCTGAGGGAGGGGCAAATGGGGATAGGTATAGAAATCGAGTCATGCAAGATAAAAACATTTCTAGAGAGCTCATATGCAGCAATGTGCTTATGGCTATTAATACTATACTATACTAATACTAATACTATACTAATTAATACTATACACTTAAAGGTTTAAGAGGGTAGATCTCATGTGTTTTTACCAAAATAAAAAAAAAAACTAACTTAAAACTAGGATTTTAAAACGACATTTACCTCAACCTATAGCAGTCACTTTGTACAGAACAAAATTAGAAATTACTAAATTTTTCGGTTTCTAAAGGACAGCTGTAATGTCTCTTTCTCACCAGAGAATTGTAACCCTTCACATGTTACCAAGCCACTGTGGAAAATTATCAAAGCTACACAATTAGGCAGTGTTGGTGGAAGTCATGAAAAGGAAAAAAAAATGAACACTGGCAGTACTGTATTCACTCCAGAAAATGGAAAGAATGCTTCTCTTCATCTATAACATTATTTTCTTTGACTTTCTAGTTGCATCTGGGGTGAAAGGAAACTATTTATAACACAAAGATTATTTGTGCCATATTATCAAGTTTATATACAGAAGGGGCAATGGGTTTTTTGTTCTTACTCAACCAATAATTTGGAAGACTATATTTAGCAGATAGTTACAGGCTGTAAGAAGAAAAGGGTATCTGCTGGCAAATTAGAACTAATTGGGGGAAATAAGCCTATCTGTCATAAACTACAAATAATTACCATGATTGAGCAATAATTTTATTAGCACAATTTTTACATAGTATTGCAATTAATTAGGGAATTATACTGAAGCACAGTATATCACTTATTTTTGCAGTTCTCTTGTGCCGAAAGAGATAGATACAATAGTGTCTTTGTGCCACAGATTAAGAATGCTGAATATAACCAGCACATAAGGCAAAACCTGAATAAAACCAGGTATTTTTAATCCTTTGTTAATAACTCTACTTTTTACTTGGATATTTCACTTCTGTACTTCCTTGAAAGCTTTACAGAAATCTTTAAAACTGGGAACAAGGAGGGGAATGATATTCTTTTTTTTTTTTTTTTAATTTTTTTTTTTCCAACGTTTATTTATTTTTAGGACAGAGAGAGACAGAGCATGAACGGGGGAGGGGCAGAGAGAGAGGGAGTCACAGAATCGGAAACAGGCTCCGGGCTCTGAGCCATCAGCCCAGAGCCTGACGCGGGGCTCGAACTTACGAACCGCGAGATCGTGACCTGGCTGAAGTCGGACGCTCAACCGACTGCGCCACCCAGGCGCCCCTGATATTCTTAATATATATCTGCCTCTGTATATGTTCCATATGTGTTTGGTAACCAACTTCCCTATGACAGAAACAACGGTGACAAGAAAAAAATGGCAGATGTAGCATGGGACTACATAAGCTGTGATCAGTATGGTCATGGGCTAATAACCAGGCATAGACTGAGATTGACCCAGGACAAGAGCATGAACTTACACTGCTGGAGTTCGGGATCATGTTTTGAACTCCTGTTTGTCTAATCCTATGTCTTCCTAGGGTGGCTACAAGGGGGAGCACTTAGTACAGACATTTTAATGACAAAGGTAAGCTAATGGTTTGATCATCCAATTAAGTTATCAGAAAGGTGAAGAATACTCTGACCATTCTGACTATTCCTTTACTCCAAATATCAAAGCCCAAGAAGAATAAAGAATAAGTAAAAAACCATTATAGAAAGTCCTTCTGGAACTTCAAGGGAGTGGAATTAAATTGATTCAGTTTCTCCTAGATGTGCCAATGAAACATCTTTCCTTAATCATTTGACATAGTCTTCAATCATTGTGCCCTGTGGGTGAGGTTATTAAGTAAAAGGATATATGCACCTGATGTTTATAGCAGCACTGTTTACAACAGCCAAATTGTGAAATCAACCTAAGTGTCCATCCATAGGTGAATAAATGAAGAACTGTGCATGTGTGTGTGTGTGTGTGTGTGTGTGTGTGTGTGTGTATAAAATGGAATGTTACTCAGCCATGAAAAAGAATGAAATCTTGTCATTTGCCATGACATGGAAGGAGCTAGAGAGTATAATGCTAAGTAAAAATGTCAGCCAGAGAAAGCCAACATAGGATTTTACTCATATGTAGAATTTAAGAAACAAAACAAATGAGCAAAGGAGACAGTGACAATGACAAGCAAGAAACAGACTCTTAAATTGAGGACAAACTGATGGTTACCAGAGGGGAAGTGGGTGGGAAATGGGTGAAATAGGATATGGGGATTAAGGAGTGCACTTGTTGTGATGAGCACCAGGTGATGAATGGAATTGTTGAATCACTATATTGTACACTTGAAACTAAAATAACACTGTATGTTAACTACACTGGAATTAAAATAATATAAATGAATAAATAAATAAATAAATAAATAAATAAATAAATAAATATTTTTAAAAGGTGAATTCTATTATAAAATGTATATCACTTTCATTATTCTCTTATAAAAAGTTATTATAAGAAAGTAGTGTCAAATATAAAAATAAAAGGAAACCAAGAATCTATGGGGAACTATAAAGAAGAATTGTACCTAAATGTAGGGGCTCTGTGATAGAAGCTAACTCTGAAATGTACATTTAACATGAAATTTGTCAAATTTCATAATTCAGCTAAAAAGTAAGCTCAATGAATGCTCTGCCTTGTAAGATGTGTTCTAGTCTATTTTTTTAAATTTTTTACTATTTACTAATTTTTTACAGTTATAAAAAGCAAACAATTTAATTTCTCTAACTTCTATCTCAGAAGTTGAAATAAGTTTCTCCTTCCCCGCCCAAGAATGATGGAAGGAATCATTAGGAAGAATACTGTAAGTTCTAAATCAAAGTGTGATTATTGTTAAATACTTATATTTGTGATAGTATGACAATCCTTTTAAAATGTTTAATGGGAGGCACCTGGGTGGCTCAGACAGTTAAGCACTGACTTGGGCTCAGGTTGTGATCTCACATTTCATGAGTTCGAGCCCCTCATCGGGCGCTGTGCCTACAGCTCAGAGCCTGGAGCCTGCTTCAGATTCTGTGTCTCCCTCTCTCTCTCTGACCCTCCTCCATTTTTGCTCTGTCTCTCTGTCTCTCAAAAATAAATACATGTTAAAAAAATTTTGTTTTAATGTCCAGTAATGCACCCATTACTCCAAAGTTTTCTAGTAACCAAATTATTCTCTCAAATAAATAAACAATTTTTTAATGTTTAATGGTGTGCTTACACATGTTTTTACAAGTCTTTGAGTCCTCAATAAATTATGCAAGCTTAAGCATAATTATGTTCCTGATTAAATTTTGATTTCTGCAAAATAAAAATTGTTTAATATTAACTAGCAACATAACTACAAATAATTTGAGCTAGTTTGGAATCTAATGGCTTTCTATAATCTTTACAAACTAGGTTTTTCTTGTTCTAAAGGATTTGAGAACTATCAATGGCTCCACATATGTGGAAGAAAACAGATCTCATTAGCTGATGTATAACGTGCAACTTCTTCAACTCTCATTAGTATTTGAGTGACATTCAGTTCCTATTACTGCAAAAGAACAACACAGAAGGAAAGAATAACTGGGCAGCAGAGGAAACATACTAGATGTCTAGTAAGAGTAAAATGTTAAAATTACATAATTAATTAAGAAGAAAGATGTGCTCTATAAGAAACTTTAACTCTCCATGGTTGGAAGAAGGATGTTTTTTTAGTAGACAGAAGTTGAGAATAGAGATCCTGTATACCATAGTTCTCAAATAAAGGTAGGAAAACTGAACTGATAATCCAGAAAGTTTTCAAACTTGTCAGTAGTTGCCAATCATATCCAAGTAGTATCAGATTGACCAAGGTCCAATATGTGTCTAAAACGATCTCCTGGGGCACCTGGGTGACTCTGTTGGTTAAGCATCGGACTTCAGCTCAGGTCATGATCTTGCTGTTCATGGGTTCAAGCCCCTCATTGGGCTCTTTGCTGACAGCTCAGAATGTAGAGACTGCATTGGATTCTGTGTCTCCTCTCTGCCCCTCCTCCACTCTCTTTCTCTCTCTCTCTCTCTCTCTCTCTCTCTCTCTCTCTCTCTCTCTCTCAAAAATAAATAAACATTAGGGGCGCCTGGGTGGCTCAGTCAGTTGGGCGTCCGACTTCCGCTCAGGTCATGATCTCGCGGTCTGTGAGTTCGAGCCCCACGTCAGGCTCTGTGCTGACAGCTCAGAGCCTGGAGGCTGTTTCAGATTCTGTGTCTCCCTCTCTCTCTCTGACCTTCCCCCATTCATGCTCTGTCTCTCTCTGTCTCAAAAATGAATAAACGTTAAAAAAAAATTTTTAAATAAATAAACATTAAAAAAATTTTAAAAATCATTATAAAATGATCTCCCATGTATCTTAGTCACGAAGTTTAATCTGGCTGAACTTTAGATTCTGTATTAGTACAATGGGAGAAATATTTTCCCAGAGGTTTCTTTTTTTTTTTTTTTAATGTTTATTTATTTTTGAGAGAGAGAGAGAGAAAGAGTGTGAGCAGGGGAGGGGAAGAGAGAGAGAGGGAGACACAGAATCTAAAATGGGCTCCAGGCCCTGAGCCATCAGCATAGACCCCAAGGTAGGGCTGGAACCCTTGAACCGTGAGATCATGACCTGAGCTGAAGTCGGACGCTTAACCAACTGAGCCACCCAGGCGCCCCTGCCCGTAGGTTTCTGTAAAGACTACATTCACCTAGTAAACATACAATAAACGTTTGTAATATTCCCATGATTTTACAGTTTTGTTCAGTGTAAAAAACAGCATCATTATTAATTAGTCATTACATTAAAAAAATAAGAGTTGCACTTCTTATTTGTACTTAGAGTTCAAGATTTTCTAATAATATATACTGGATACAAACAGATGTATATTGTAGTTTGTATTATTTAAAATTATGGTTTACTATGTATTTGTATATTTAAAATAGGTAGTTTAATTTTGTTAAGTGCTGAATTTCATTGAAACGTTCTGTCTTGTTGCCTAAACTACCCAGATTCAATAGTTCTAGTTCAGGTTCCTTATCCTTAAAGTGTGGATAATAAGAGCCACCCAAAATTCCCACTGTCAGAATTCAGTTAGTATATTCAAATTGCCTTTTCACAAGTAGGTGTTCAACAGAAAAGAAGTTATCGTCATTACGTAATCATTCCCTTCAATCAGTGGAAGTAATTTCAAATGGATTCCAACTGGTGTAATCTTGTCAGCATGCATTCCTCAAGTATTGGTGCAAAGGCAAATTTGACAAAACAAACTGGCCCATTATTTTGAAGAGAAGGGAAAGGAAGGTGAAACTATCCCAACATAACACGTAGAGCGTAAGATGCATGGGGAGGGAAAAGCATGGCCAAGTCCTGTCAAATAATCTACCCTGTGTTCTAGATCTTCAAGGGTTTATCTAAGAAACAGAAAGCTCTAGTAAAACGAATTCAAAGCACTCTCCAACAAATTGTCGTGCCTGGAATAATGAGGTAAATGTATCAAGTATCATGGTAGGTGACCAACAATCCAGGGTTGCCCCGAACTGTCCTCATGTTAGCACTGACAGTCCCATCTCAGTAACTCTTTCAACTCTGGACAAACAGAGGTGGTCACCCTTATCATACATCAAGCGACAGTTTCCATGCTCGTAGAACAGCAGCACTGGACAGAATCATGGAAACTCTTTAACAGATGAGTCCAATCCCAGGCATGGGCTAACAACATCTTCACAGGTACAGAGCTAAACCCTGGGAGTGTGTCAGATGACAGATGAACTGCACTATTCTAATTCCAGATTTGTGAATGTCATATAGGCGAAAGGATTGCATGGAGGCCAAAGGCCCAGACCTTGATGCCAGACTACTTGGGCTTCTCTCCCGTGACTCTGGGCAAAGTTTCTCGTCTCCTTAAGCCCCACTACCCTGGAATACTACTTAGAGCAAGAGAGACATGACCAAAGATTTTCATTAAAATTATGTGGACTTTAAGTGCATCAGAGCATACTGCTTCACACTTGGAGTTTTCTAAAGTCACTGTGAACTGTGTCATGCTGATCTGAACAATTTACAGACAGTTTTTGAAAAGATACCTCTTTGACTATCACAAATAGACTCAAATTGCTTTAGTAATTCAACTTCAAGATACTCCGTGTGGTTCTTCTAAAAGGCGTCTTTCAAAATGCGGGATCTTTACCACCACCCCCTAGGTCATAAGCCATTCTCTCTAGAAGCTAAATCATTAAGGGCACTCACCAAAGGATGGTGAATAAAGATGAATTCTATTTTTAAATGATTACATACACCGGTGATACAACAATAGGGTTTACAGAGCCAAATTTTGATTCAGAAGTAGTGATTTACCAATGTAACTAATATTCAGTAGGAATGCCTACTCTGGGTTATAAAAAAAAGCAAAATACACAATTTCTCTTTCTTCTGTTACTCTGCTATAGCTTAATATTGTAATCTGTTAGAATATAAATCACATACAGGAATGTACAAAATGATGAATTAAACAGAACTTTAGAAAACCAAAACAGGTGCCTCAGAGGACCACAGCACCTTTATCTGGACGTGTACTGAATGGACATGTGCTTTGAGAGGAGTAAAGGACAGCATTTTACCCTCAATTTCATGGACACTTGAAGATATCTCATAATTTCCTACTATGACTGCTACCCTGGATTGTTTCATATTTGCCTTTTCTATACTTCTCAGTGAAATAGCCACCAAAAATAGAAAACAATCACACAATCCTCAGAGAAAATATTCTAATTACAGCAAGAATAGGCTAGACTAAGAAACAATCTGTACAAAAAGGTCCATCTTGTTAGGGGAAAAAACACTATCCCCAAAACTCTGCAAATTCAGATACAAGATTCCAGGGAAAAATACATATGTTGATCCGATGAAACTTAATGTTCATCTTAAACATGAAAAAGTATATTTATCCATCTCCAAGTTTTTAAATATGTCACTAGACATTAAAAAAAAGAAATATAATTTCACCAGACATATTTTCCATTGTCAGAGCATAACCCCAAGTCTTTCCCTTTATTTCCAGGTCGTATGTAAGAGCAGCTCACTATAAAGACATTCCTAATAGAAAAGTACTAAGACAGGGGCCCCTTGCTGGCTCAGTCAGTTAAGCATCCGATTTTGGCTCAGGTCATGATCTCGTGGTTCGTGAGTTTGAGCCCTGCGTCAGGCTCTGTGCTGAAGCTCAGAGCCTGGAGCCTGCTTCGGATTCTGTGTCTCCCTCTCTCTCTGCCCCTCCCCTGCTCACACTCTGTCTCTCTCTCTCTCAAAATAAATAAATAAACATTGAAAATAATTTTTTCAAAAAAGAAAGAAAAGCACTGAAAAAAAGGAAGGACAGCAGTAATAATAGATAAGCACTTGTTACTTTGCGCTGTTCTCTGCACACATATCAAGTCTATTGCCTATCACAGCTCACATGTTCCTCAATATGCTAATATATGTGCATTGGGGTCAAATTAAGTTCTTTCTAGGTGAATAAAGATCATTCCTTCCCTTCACTGCCACTATATTTGATGTCTTGTATCTGATCTCTCATAAGGGTAAGGTAAAAACTTATGATGTAGAGAATAAAGACAAGATGTGAGTGTCTGATTTCTTTTTTTATAATACACAGAGACTGTTTAAGAAATGAAATCATTTGTATATTTTGAGTTGTCATTCACAGATGGTTTGCTCAAATAATCTGAGGAGCTGACATCAGATAAGCCACGTTTAAATCTTTTGGTTTTAAAACAACTTGAGGGGAAAGTTCTTTCTTTAAAGTTGTATTTTTTTTAAGCTTATTTTGAGAAAGACAGAACAAGTGTGAGCGGGGGAGGGGTGGAGAGAGAGGGAGACTCTCAAGCAGGATCCACACTGTCAGCCCAACACAGGTCTTGAACTCACAAAAACATGAGATCATGACATGAGTCAAAATCAAGAGTCGGCCGTTCAACCTACTAAGCCACCCAGGTGCCCTTTTGAAGTTGTGTTTTTAATCTTTATGCTATAGAAGGGATTAAAATTGCAGCTCACTTATGCACATGCCATACAGAGAAGAAACCTATAGTTTCATGAAAAGGATATTGACTTTGTAGTAAACCAGAGCTGGGAGTTTGGGAAACTTTCTTAAATCATTTGAGCTTCTGCTTTCTGTTCTGAAAACAGAAGATACAACCACATAATTTATGGGTTTGTCATACAGATCACATAAAATGGCTTTGCCTCTGTCACATCCAGGCTATGGCCCTTGCTATTTTCTCTGTGTAGAATGCCTTCTTCTTCCACAAGCTGGCCATACTAAAACCCCATGGTTTCCTTGAACACAACCTGCTCTCTTTCTACACAGCTTGGTGCCTGCTGCTGCCTTGGGCTGGAATGTTCTCTTCCCCTTCCCTTTGCACAACTAACTTGTATTCTACCCTAAGTACACTAACTTGTATTCTACCCTAAGTACTAGCCTTGAATATTATTCTTCTGTGACACCTTTGTTGACACTCCTAGACTAGACTGTAGACTTTACTTATGTGCTCATGGAACATCCGAACTTCTGATATCATGTCCCTATCACCCTGTGCTGAAATTGCCACCTAGGGGTGCCTGGGTGGCTCAGTGAGTTAAGCGTCCGACTTCAGCTCAGGTCATGATCTCACAGTTCGTGGGTTTGAGCCCCATGTCAGGCTCTGTGCTGAAAGCTCAGAGCCTGGAGCCTGCTTCAGATTCTGTGTTTCCCTCTCTACCTGCCCCTCCCCCACTTGTCCTCTGTCTCTCTCTGTCTCCGAAAAATAAGTAAACATTGAAAACAGATTTTTAAAAAAGACATTGCCATCTACCTTGCCTGCATCTTTAGTAGGATGAGCTCCTTAAAATAAATACCTATCTTGTTCAGTGTTGTAACCATGTCGCCTAGCAGTGATTTTTCAAGAGTCAGTGCTGATGAGGAGGTACAGGGATGGCCATTCTTTCACACCTTTTGTACAAAAAAGAGATACTATACTTGGTGTAATAATGGTAATAATAATAATAATAATAATAATAATAATAATAATAGTAATAAACAGTGTCATTAGGTAACCCTCTGCACCAGGCATTGCACTAAGCGCTTTCATGCATTATCTCATTTAATCATTGCAATACTCCTTGGGAGCAGGCACTACTAGTCTCCATAACGTACTGACCAAGAAACAAAAACTCAGAGTCTGGATGACTTGCTCAAGGGCACGATGCTCCAGGTGGTGGTGGGATCAGGAAACACCCCCAGGTCTGTATGACACTGACCACGTTTTTTCTCACCAACGGTGTCCCGTTGTGCAAGTTTTCTGGAAAGCAACCCAATTATTCATACCTCAGTGAATGTTGTGGAATAAATGAGGACATGGAAGTATATACACAGTAGGAGCCATAAATGTTCATTTCTCCTGTGATTTAATTCGTACCCAGTTTTCTTCTCTTTCTCTTTCTCAGTTAATTATTTTCTAGGGAGCATCTAAGAGGGAAAATTTGGATGCTGGGTCTATCCGTTATTTTGGACACTAGAAATTAAGTGTTCCAGTTACATAGTGCAGTGTTTTCCTCTCAGTTAATCGTGCAGTGTTTTCCTCTCGGTTAATCTATGCCGCGCTCATAGGCTGAGCAGTGGAGACAGTGTGGCACATACTGCTCACTCACTACAACACTTGCACCTCCAGAGAAGGGATGGGCTGATTTATCCTTGTGTCTCCTGGAATGGTACTATTCCCACTGTAGACACATGATAAACACTGCAAGAACAGGTTATTACAGAAATCATGAACTTGAGTTTACAGAATTTGTAAAGGCAGTTTGGACACTATAAATATGTGTCATCCAATGAAATTGAAAAAGAGAGGGTCTTTTTTTTTTTAATTTTTTTAACATTTATTTATTTGTGAGACAGAGCAGAAACGGAGGAGGGTCAGAAAGAGGGAGACACAGAATCTGAAACAGGCTCCAGGCTCTGAGCTGTCAGCACAGGGCCCGACGCGGGGCTCGAACTCACGGACCTCGAGATCATGACCTGAGCCGAAGTCGGGCGCTTAACCAACTGAGCCACCCAGGCGCCCCGAGAGGGTCTTTCTTAAGATAATGTCTAAGAGAAAGATTCAGGAGGTTATGGCATGTAGTACAAGTGTGTGAGTAGAAGAGTGGACAAACCAAGTAAAAGTGAGCAGTGACTTGAATTCAACAAATACTTGGGAACTCACTAAATATGAGACACTGTACTAGGATCTGATTATTTGTTTTACAACTAAGAAGAATTTTCTTTTTTTTAATTTTAAATTTTTTAATGTTCATTTAATTTTGAGAGAAAGAGACAGAGAGAAAGAGAGAGAGAGAGAAAGTAGGGGAGGGGCAGAGAGAGAGGGAGACACAGAATTCAAAGCAGGCTCCATGCTCTGAGCTGTCAGCACAGAGCCCGACGTGGGGCTTGAATCCATGAACTGTGAGATCATGACCTGAGCTGAAGTCGGACGCTCAGCCGACTGAGCCGCCCACGTGCCCCACAAATTTTCTTGTTACAAGAGAGAACTCACCTTCTCAGTATACGCAGAATAATTTGCGTATCAGACCCAGAGAAAATAAAGCTTTGTCATATGTGGAGAAGACGGAGCAATGTTACTGAACCTCTGCTCTAATGAGATCCACTTCCCTGGCTCACACATCTGAGAGCTTCCCATTGCCATCATGTTTAAACTTGAAGCTATTTTCCATAGTATAGTTGGTTCTTCAGATCTTTTCTTCCATCCTCTCTCACTCCCACTACCTCCTTATGCTCCAGTTCCACCAAACCTTTGATATTTCTCCCCAAATATTATGCTTTTCTATGCCTTTAGTCTCCAGATCTGGACTGCCTTGCTCTCTAACCATCTTTTCATCCTTCAAGACACAGATCAAATGTTACTAAAGCTTCTGGTGCCTCCAAGCAGAGCAGACTCAACTACTGCTCTCCAATGGCTCCCATTGGGGCATCCATCAATCTCAGGCTGTACTCATGTTTCCACTCAACATGTTTCCACATAATCCTCATGTCCAGCCATCCTTTCTCACCTGCCTTTCACCTTATAAACAGCCCAGTAAAGGCCTATTTATGTCACAGGAACATTTGTCACTTTGAGATCTACTGTATCTTCTTTGTATTTAAGTACTATGTAATTCCCTCCTGCACTAAGAAATGCAAAGAATGATGGAAAAAGAGAAACATTATTTATTTAATTAAATGCATTCTATGTGCCAAAGGCTGGTTCATCACTTTATATAAGAGTGGATAAAATAGATGTCATTCCTGCCTTCATGGAGCCTGTATTCACTGGGCAAAACATAGCAAAGAAGTTGCATAAACAAATTACTTCTAGTTCATGGTGAGTGGTGAGATAGAAGAAATCTGAGTGTGTAGGGGAGAATGGGGAAGTGTTGGGGAAACAACTTCAGGTGAGAAGTTGAGGGAAGTTCTATCTGAGCTAAAGAAAAGTGAGGGGTGCCTGGGTGGCTCAGTTAGTTAAGCTTCCAACTTTGGCTCAGGTCATGATTTCATGGTTTGTGGATTCAAGCCCCGCATTGGGCTCTGTGCTGACAGCTCAGAGCCTGGAGCCTGCTTTGGATTCTGTGTCTCCCTCTATCTGCCTCTCCCTCACTCATGCTCTCTTAAAAATAAACATTAAGGGGCGCCTGGGTGGCTCAAGTTGGTTAAGCGTCCAACTTCAGCTCAGGTCATGATCTCATGATTTGGGAGTTTGAGCCCCGCGTTGGGCTTTGTGCTGACAGCTCAGAGCCTGGAGCGTACTTCAGATTCTGTGTCTCCCTCTCTCTCTGCCCCTCCCCTGCTCATGCTCTGTCTCTCTCTCTGTCTCAAAACTAAATAAAAACATTTAAAAAATTAAAAAAATAAATAAATAAATGTTAAAAAATTAAAAAAAGAAAGAAAGAGAGGGAGAAGAAAGAAAGAAAGAAAGAAAGAAAGAAAGAAAGAAAGAAAGAAAGAAAGAAA
>NW_024412377.1:117629513-117642576 GCF_014898765.1 Herpailurus yagouaroundi | reverse complement strand
AAAGAAAGAAAGAAAGAAAGAAAGAAAGAAAGAAAGAAAGAAAGAAAAGTGAGCTGACAGCTGAGTGGTGAAAAGTCAAGAACCATGTTAATGCATAAAGAAAGCTCATTCAAATGGCCTGGGGTACAGACAAATTCATCATGATCACCAAAGAGCACAAAGCCAGCGTGGCCAGACTGGAATGTGCAAAGGAATAGTGATTCTCAATGAAGCTGGACAAATTGGTAGGGAATGGATAGTATAAGGCCTTGTCTGCTGGAGTAAAGAGTGTCACTTTATTCTAAATGGAGTTGAAGCCAGTGGACAACTTGAAGTCAAGAATGGACGTAGCTGGCATGGTGTTGTATCAGCGTTTATGTTATAAGCCATGATATATTTTATATATATGTTATATATATATATATATATATTATATATTATATATATAACATATATATAATATATATAATTCTGATTATCTACTTGGAGATATATATTTATATTTATATAAATATATATATTTTTTAATTTTAGTTACCCGTTTATTCCGGTTATCTACTAGGACAAAACTTTCTCACTGGTTTCCTTTTCCCTTAATTCTCCTCTCCACTGGGGGGCTCCAGAGATTGTCAGAAGTATCTGGCCTGGTTGTTTCCCAAGTAACCTCTTGGTGTGGAAGCCTCCCCAGTGTCTCCCACAGCTATGTTTGAGAGAGAATAAACAACTGAATAAATGAAGGATTAACACACAATCAGCTCTTTGAAACAGGTCTGCATTTGATAGAGTGCATCTGAGATAGTAATGAGAATCACGAGTTCTGTACAAAACCTACCGTATGCGAAGCGTGACTAAATATACTAGGACTGATTAGTAGTTTTATTTTAAGCAAAAGTGACTATACCAACAGAAGAAAGATTTATAGGACAGATCTGAGAAGTGCTGGGGAAGAACCTGCCAGTCTGCTAATTAAAATGACAATCTTAATGGGGGGCACCTGGGTGGCTCAGTCAGTTAGGCATCTGACTCTTGATTTCAGCTCAGGCCATGATCTCATGGTTTGTGAGTTCGAGCCCCAGATCAGACTCCATGCTGACTGTGCTCTCTCTGCCCCTTCCTGGCTTGCATTCTCTCTCTCTCTCTCTCTCTCTCTCTCTCTCTCTCTCTCTCTCTCTCTCTCTCTCTCTCAAAATAAATACAAAATTTTTAAAAGGACAACCTTAACAGTTACCACACTCTAAGGGCTTATTCTTTGCTGCCTAGCACCATGTTAAGGGCAGTAAGGTATACATTATCTCATTTAATCCTCCACCAATCACAGCTGATACGAATGCCCATTATCCCCCTTTACTGAAATTGGTAAACTGGGGCTCAGGGCCTCTAAGTGACTTGTCTAATATCTCAGAAAATTATGCAGTGGAGCTGGCTTTTGGATAAAAGGCTGCCTGACTCCAAGCCCTTTATACTACTAAAGTGAAGAGGTATCCAGAGGCTTCAGTTCTAGTCTCAGCCTGTTTTCTGGCAATTTCAGTTTTCTCAGTGATACAACAGTTACCATTATCTCCTGGGAGGAGATAAGGTAGATAACACCAGTCTAACAAATCTGTAGTGAATCTCTAATGCCACGAAGATAACCCAAGGGTTTTTTAAACTACCAGACGTTAAACTACCAGACGTTACACAAAAGCAGTGTGTCTTGAGCCGGGTGCCTGATTTTTGCCTTAACAAAAACACCCTCTCCAAAAATTGAATTCCTTAAAAATTCGATTTATTTTTTTTTGAACCTGGTTGCCCTCTTTTGGAATTCAGCTCCAATTCCACATTAAATGTTCATTTATAGCATTTGATGCTCTCCCAGTTTCTTTATAAGGTGTCGGCAACAGAAGGTAAGTCTCTACCTGGTTTTACCACTAACCCACTGTGCAGCTTTGGGCAAATCCCTTCCTCCAGACTCCAAATGCACATGACAGAGTAGGTCAGTTGAAGTTCAAGGTTATTCCAAGTTTCAAATTACTAAGTAGGGTAGAATGTAGCTAATGACTGAGATAAGAGCGAGAAGAGAAAGTGGGCTAGCTTATAATACAACATAGCTTCTCCGAAATCTTTGTTTCATGAGTAAACTATGGGGCTCTTGACCATAAGGTGACCACTGACTTGTCCAAAAATTTCAGCAGATATATTTAAAGATGCTGCAGACACCATTCTAGGAGCTGTAACTAAACATCGTGAACAAAGCCAAAATGGTTTCCACACTCTGCAACTCTACATCTAGATAGATCAAAACAGGAGTCTGCAAAAAACATTTCAGCCACAGATGCGTTTTGTTTGACCAACACAGCTTTTTTAACATTTCTTAGACTTGCCAATGTTTTTAAATAATGGGAGATTTCACACAGAAGTTCTCGTTTCTAGCTTCTCTTTTAAAATCTGAATATTTGGCAACACTGAGCTGGCATTTCCACATGGCAGGGAAATGCTGGAGCTGAAGAGAAGCTGTCCCCACCGCACCCTCAGACTAGACCTCCACCCTCCATTGCTGCCCTGCTCCTCAACTGCCTATGATCACACACCCTCTTCGGGTCCAAGAGCGACCTGTGTACCAATTCTCTGGTGTCTTAGTGTGTGTGACTCTTGGGTTGGTGGAAAAAACAATAAAAAGTTATTTTGACCGTGTCGGTTATTACAAAGGGGACGTACAAAGAGCAGCAAGGGAAGAGAACATAGAAACTTCCAGCGAGATTGCCTTCATCTCTGTGCCCCTGTCTCCTGCCCCACCTCCGTAGGCAGAGGTGGAGCATTAAAAAAGATGCAGGGGGAAAATGAGGGACTGGGAGCCAGGAGACCTAGATCTGGAAGAGGTTCTCTCCGTTCATTGTATGTTACACTTGGCAAGTATTTTCCTTCTTCGTGCCTCAGTTTCCCAGCAGTGAAGGGAGGATATCTGCTAGACCATAATCAAAAGATCCTCCCTGTCGGATCCTATGAAATTCTCAATCCTCTCTTGGTTTTCCCACAATACTGGAGAAAGTCTTACCATCCCGGGCTGCAGGCCCGTACCCGCTCCCCCGCCCATCCCCTCCCACCCCTTCCTCGGTGGCGCTGCCCGGGTGTCTCGGAGGGGAGGGGGGGGTCACTTCAGGCCTCGGTCCGGGAAGTTGGGGCGCGCTCCGCGGCCAGCCGGCTCTGGACCTTGCCAAGGCGCCTCGGGATCCCGGCCGCCGGCTCGGAGCCGCGCCCGCGGCGCTGTCCCGCGTCTCGCCCTCCCCCGGCGACGCACGGACCCCAGGGGACTGCTCCTCTCCCAGGCGACTGCCCGGCGGTTTCTGGGGAGGGCGGAGACAAGGGGACGCCCTCGGGCTGGCCGCTCCCCGCCCTCGGCCCCTCCCAGAGGAGCCGCGCGCTCGGGTGGCGCTCGGAGCCCCGGCAGCCGCGTGTGCAGCCCGCCCCCGGCCAGCCCCGCGCAGCTCCGCGCAGCCCCGCGCCCGCAGCCTCCCGCGTCCAGACAGGTAGGCGCCCTTCCCGGCTCTCTTGCTCTCTCTGCGGTTCTGGGAGTCCCTCTGCTAGCCCCCACTCCCCGGGCGGACGTCCCAGCTTCTTGAAGGAGAGACGAGAGAACCAAGACCTAGGTGAGTAGTCGTCTGGATTTTTCTTTCTTTTAAATAGACCTGCAGACTAAGGGCACTGTCGGGAAGCTGGGAAGTTAGAGGCGAAGAGAAATGAGACAAAGGCGGGCGGTCAGGATAACCGACCACCAGCACATAGGGCTAGGATCTATTGTTTTGTGGCCCCACCTGGTCCCCCAGCCTCTCACTGACCCAGGGCCAGAACCAGTCAGACTTCAGTAAATATATGCTGGGTCGAGGTGACTGCGGGAGGTGATTCTGACTGCTTCTCTTACTCAGCTTCTAAACAAGCAAAAACTGCTTTCGATGGTTGGCTTCATCTCCACAAGGATGTTTTCCCCCAAAGCGGAAGGATCTGAACATTTTTACACAGATAAATAAAGTGTGGTGTATTCACACCATGGACTGCTATACAGCGCTTAAAAAGCAGAAATCAGAGCTGCAGAGATCAGCATGCCTAACTCAGAGAGCTGTAAATGTCAATGGCCACAGTAAGACGCAATGTAGACCACGATGTCATTTATATGACTTACTTTATTTTTTAAATTTTTTTTTAACGTTTATTTATTTTTTTGGGGACAGAGAGAGACAGAGCATGAACGGGGGAGGGGCAGAGAGAGAGAGGGAGACACAGAATCAGAAACAGGGTCCAGGCTCTGAGCCATCAGCCCAGAGCCCGACGCGGGGCTCGAACTCACGGACCGCGAGATCGTGACCTGGCTGAAGTCTGACGCTTAACCGACTGCGCCACCCAGGCGCCCCAGAAAGTGCTTTTATTTATTTATTTTTTTTTTTAAATTTTTTTTCAACGTTTATTTATCCTTGGGACAGAGAGAGACAGAGCATGAATGGGGGAGGGGCAGAGAGAGGGAGACACAGAATCAGAAACAGGGTCCAGGCTCTGAGCCATCAGCCCAGAGCCCGACGCGGGGCTCGAACTTATGGACCGCGAGATCGTGACCTGGCTGAAGTCAGACGCTTAACCGACTGCGCCACCCAGGCGCCCCTATATGACTTACTTTAAAACACACGTCATATTGTAAAATCATAGAAAGAGGACTGTGAAACATATACAGGATTTGCCATCGTTTCTGCCTTCGGGAAGTATGAAAGGGGAATTAATTTTGCATGAGGGTTAAGGTGGAAATAGTGTTTATCTGTAATTTTCGATGAATATTGAAATATAAACAATAGAGCAGAGTGGTGTTTTTCATGATATTTTCTTTCTTTCCTTTTTTCTGTATGTTTCTCAGTTTAAGTTCTGTTTTTCAAATGCAAACAAAGTAAGTTCTATGCACGTGCTGTGACACTGAACCTAAACAGTCCCATCAAAGTGGCAACTTTCTGGCGTCTTTACCTAGGTGGCCCTAACTCCTTAGAGAAAAGCTCACGGATTGACAGCCCCCAAAAGTAGAGGCGAGGGGTCAAACATTGGCTTTAGAGAGTGAGTCTGCAGTTGATAATCTGAGGACTGGGCAGGTGAGGGTAGAATCTGAAATTTCTCCTGTGTTCTTGTAAGGCATATTGCTCTTCTTCTTATAGTTGCTATGTTTAGGGTGTTCATTTCCACGGTGATCACTGTCCTCTTGACAGCTTGAAATGATACTCTGTAGCCCTGCAGACTTAGTTCCAGGAGGTCAGGATGGGTGTGGATTTGGCAGAAGAGAGTCCCATAACCCTTCTGGGCCCTATGCCGCAGAATGCGAAAGATGTGCCTTCATTTCCTGCCAGACAGTTTATTTCTAACTGGATATGAGGGAAAGTTACCTAAGTTGGTTATCCCTCTGGGGAGAAAAAGGCAAAGACAGTTCTGAACTGGATTGGCTACATGAGGGACAATGGAGAAACCACAACATATACCTCCCCCTTCCCCAAACATATGTAAAAGTGGTTTCCTGTTGACAGATTTCCTTCCTGCTAAAAATCACTGGATATTTGGTGAACCGAATTGTCTGCACATCAGGGTGGAACTCTGAACTGTGGCAAATTGTGATAATATTTCTCTCTCTTTCTCTGTCTTGACAACTTGCAAGGTCAATGCTGGGTACATCTTATGCTACAGGAACACGGGCTACTTGAGAAAAGCCTGAGGAATATAGAAAAATATAAGAATGACAGGATTTGGGGTGTGGTGTGAAAATTCTGTGTCCTGAGGTTTTACGCACAAAATAAAAGACAATGTGATCCCAGTCTATGGTGTGAAGAATCTCAGTTCATTAAAATCAATGTTGTCTTTAGGACCAAGGCTCTCTAATGTGATCCCTGGTTCACCCCTCACACGATTTCCCACTTATTCTGGGCTCTAAATGCAGTAATAAAACACAGAGCACCCCATTCGTTTCTCCCTGGCCCACAGTGAAACACTAAGGGCATCCCACTTGCTTTTTCCTCACCCCCTTTTGTACTGAAATTAAAAGCCCTTTATTTATTTATTTATTTATTTATTTATTTATTTATTTATTTTTTAGCGTAGATATAGAGTGGAGGTCTTTCTGTCTTCCTGATGTCAATAATCCCCCTGGGCTTGTTCCAGCCACCTGTTACCTTCCCCCTCCCATACCATTTAATTGGTTGCTTCCTAATTGCTGACTCTTTCTTTGCTCTCCATTTAATGATTCTTTTTAAAGTCCATAAGGCACTTTGCCAGCAGTTGGCTTCTAGTATGAAAAGTAGCATTTCCTTAATGAGTCTGCCTTCCAAATGAAGGCTTTACTTACATTTTCCTAATGGGAAAATGAGCTTTGCTTCTGGACTTGCTGAGGGGCTTCCCAAGTTTTTTTCAGTAACTCGTCCTTCGCCCAGGTTTGCTTGGGACACTTTCCTCAATTCTGTCTCTAATCTGCATTTTTGTCTTGTGTAACAAGTCCAAGAGGAAATCCATCAATAGGTGGATTTCAATACAGTATCGAAAAAATAATGTATAAGGAAATACAGTTACTATTAAAAATAGTATTCTATTCTTTGTAAATTATGTGCCAGGCATTGTGTGAACTGCCTTACAGACATTGTCTCATTAACTATATCCTATGAGTCGTGTTTGTCCCATGCATGAGGTTTGCTCAGGCATACACAGCTAAAATGAATTTTTAAATATTGTTTGTACAAAACCTGGATCTTTACCCTTTATTTTTGGCAGATCTGAAGATCTGTCCCCTGGGCTCATGTTTCTGCTTGGTGACAAAATTTTAGATCTGAGAGCGATGACTTCTTCTAGAGGGAGCCTGGATTCTCCAGGTCACCAGGGTCCCCACCAGGCACTGATGTCTTCCCCCTGGTGAAGGGCAGTCACCTGCATTCCTGCCTGGCTCTTGTAGGCATGTGAGCTTGTGATTCCTGAGGAAGGCCCTGTTGTTTCTTCCATTTTAAATTTTTTTCAATGTTTATTTATTTTTGAGAGACAGACAGAATGTGAGTGGGTGAGGGGCAGAGAGAGGGAAACACAGAATCTGAAGCAGGTTCCAGGCTCTGAGCTGTCAGCACAGAGCCTGACGCAGGGCTTGAACCCAAGAACTATGAGATCATGACCTGAGCAAAGTTGGGCGCTTAAACGACTGAGCCACCCAGGTGCCCTGTTGTTTCTTCCATTTTAGAGACAAGAGATCAAGTAACCAGCCATTAGTAGTTTCGGTTTCAGAACCAGAACTGTGGGGCACCTGGGGGGCTCAGGCGGTTGAGGGTCCGACTTCAGCTAAAGTCATGATCTCATGGTTTGTGGGTTTGACCCCACATTGGGCTCTGTGCTGACAGCTCAGAGCCTGGAGCCTGCTTCGGATTATGTGTCTCCCTCTCTCTCTGCCCCTCCCACTGCATGTGCTCTGTCTCTCAAAAGTGAATAAATGTTAAAAAAATTAAAGAAAAAAAAAAAAAGAAAGAAAAGAACCAGAACTGTGGATGCTGCCTCTCCTAACCAATTTCAGGGAAAGTAGTAAAGTGAACAAAGCTGCAAATGTACATTTTTTCAGGGCCTTTGGCTCTTACATATATCCTTTGAACTTCAGAGGGGCTAACAATCATGGAACACTTCCACTGTGAAATACTTTTTTACATACTGTCTCAAATCACATTTAATTTGCCTTTGAGGAGGGGACCATCATTATCTTCAACTTCAGGGGAAGGGGATAAAAATCACGTTTAGTGAAATTTAGCAATTTGCTGGTGTGATAAAGCCTAAACTCAGACCTTGTTCTTTTTACATTGTAGTACTTTCCAGGGTAGGAGGAAAGAGGTGGGGAATCTATCTTCATGACCAAAAATATTAAAGTTGTTGATCAAACATCAAAAGAGCAATTTTGAACCAATATATTTTCTCAAAAATGTGCAGAGTCACAATAAAATTTTATTTTTTTTATTTTGGGACTTGTTAAATAAAGTGTGGTTGACCACGTTTTAAACTTGTTTTCATACTTAGAGAAACACGTTGCTCTCTTTGGTCTTTGTAAGTCTGGGACCACTACTGATGAGGCCATGTGGTGGGTTCTCCCAGAGGCCTAATGTTCTGTTACTTGTGAAAGTATCATTTTTCTTTTTTAATTTTTTTTTCAACGTTTATTTATTTTTGGGACAGAGAGAGACAGAGCATGAACGGGGGAGGGGCAGAGAGAGAGGGAGGCACAGAATCGGAAACAGGCTCCAGGCTCTGAGCCATCAGCCCAGAGCCCGACGCGGGGCTCGAACTCACGGACCGCAAGATGGTGACCTGGCTGAAGTCGGACGCTCAACCGACTGCGCCACCCAGGCGCCCCTGAAAGTATCATTTTTCAATCACAAAAAGTTCTGATGTAGGGATACAGATTAGACTAATACTGCAGCCACAGTTCTGTGCTCAGGGTTCCTAGAGCACACCATATTATAAGGATTACATTTCTTTTTCTCTCCCAGGTATCGAACTCAGGCTTCCAGACCTCTTTGGAGTGAAAATGAATGTTTCTGTCAGGATAGTGTAACTGGAGGCTTCAGGTCTGGGCATATTTGACCATGGGAGCCAACACCTCAAGCAAACCACCAGTGTTTGACGAAAATGAGGATGGTAAGAAATATGTGATAACTGTAATAAAATACACAATTTTGCAGAATTCAAATATAAACACCTTGCTTCATAAGTAAATCACAGTGTAAATTTACACAGCAAAGCTGATTGCTTTGGTGTACATGCGCGAACCGAGTTACAAGGGTAACAAGTTACAATGGGAAGTTTAGTTTGTTACCTTATGTGCCCATGAACCTTCTAAAAATAAGTTCTGAACTGGGAGTTGCTAGAGGGGTGGAGGGTGGGGGCATGGGCTAAACAGGTGATGGGCATTAAGGAGCACACTTGGGATGAACACTGGGTGTTCTATGTAAGTGATGAATGACTACCCATTCTACTCCTGAAGCCCGTACTACTCTGTATGTTAACTAACTTGAATTTAAATTAAAAAAAAAAAAAAGAAAAGAAATAGATAAAAATAAGTTCTGTTTTGTTACAAAAGAAGGGGTGAACTAGCTGTTTGCCATAGTCAGGGGACACCGAGAAGCCTGCTACAATCTCAATTTTTGAGTCTGTGGATGGGCCCTTTTATTTTTTTTTAAATTTATTTTTGTACTGTTTATTTATTCTGAGAGAGAGAGTGTGTGTGCGCACGTGAGGTGGAGAGAGAGAATCCCAAGCAGGTTCTGCACCGTCCGTGCAGAGCCTGATGATGTGGGACTCCATCTCCTGAATCCTGAGATCATGACCTGAGCTGAAATCAAGAGTCAGATGCTTAACTGACTGAGCCACCCAGGTGTGCCTGGAAGGACTCTTTTAAACAAATATCCGACTGCTCAGGATGCCCTGTTGCCAGCCACTCGCTATTAACTGACAGGTGCATCCTTACTACCTATACAAAGTGTTGCAGGGAAACCCTTGTTTATACACTTAGAAAATGGTCTTCAACATTTTCCCATGCTTATTTCTGTGGCCTTGCTTTGCTTTATCAAGTAGTTAGGGTGAAAATCTAAAGACCTGTGATGTTACTTGATTTTTCCATCTCCGAAATGAAAAGACAAGTAGGCTTAGATTTCAATTGTTTAGTTCACTGTGTTCCCTATGTTATGCAGGAGGCCACAGAGAGTAGGAAAGAGAGGCTAGATTCACGTTTGTCACTTGGGAGGGATGTGTGTCACTTCAAGGTATTAGGATAACATTATAATGAGAAAATACAGAGGTCTCTAAATTTTCCTCACTTGAGCCAGCCTTTCTTTTCACGGGGTTCCCAAGAAATCTAGAGACCCAAAGGACTGAGGCAAATGGGAAATAAGGTACCACTTTCTAAGTACCTGCAGGGGACTCTTGTGTAAGTAAATTGGGGTAAAGTTAGGCCTAAGGAGCAAGCAGGTCCTTCTTAGCCCCCTGTAGGCCACCACCTTTTAGTTGTCCAGCCTCCAGCCCCATAAAAAGAAGAGCTGAGCATAGCCTCCCTAGGGGTGATGCTCTGAGTCTGTTTATACACACAGTCGCAAGGCAGAAATGGATGGGCAGATCCACCTGTGACGAGCCTGTCGCTGCTGGACAGGAGGAAAAGAGCAGGGATCAGGACGGCCCTTGCCCTTGTGGAGCTCATGGTCTAATGGGGGAAGGCCAACAATGAACAATGAAACAAATACATAAACCAGATAACTGGAGACAGTGTTAAAGCACCACCAAGGGAATGACTCAGTGACCGTACAGAGAGGGACCGGATGATGGCAGAGAGACCACTTGAGATAGAGCGTGGTCAGGGTTGGCCTTTCTGAGGAGGTGACATCTGAGGTGAAGCCTGAAAGATGAGAAGAAGCCACTCATGCAATGACATGAGAAGAATAATTCAAGCACAGGAAAACCAAGTCCAGGGTCCAAATAATGACAAAATCAGAAGTGAATAGTTGCCTATATCCTAACATTCTGATGAGCAGGAGTTTTTTATGTAATGCAAAGGGACTGTATTTAATTGCCATATTCACTTGTTTGTTTTTAAGACACTGACTTTTGGGAGGGAAAGTAGGACATTCTGAGCATTTAGCTTTTTGTTTTTGTTTTTATCAGTAAATCCTATAAATTCGATTTGGCTCTTTTCATAGCTCTATACTGAGCACAAGATAAAATTTTATTTGACTGCTATAAAGCTTCTGACCAGAAAAGAAAAACAACAAAAAGCACTGACTAATCAAAGAACATTCATGCCTACCTCATTTTTTTTCTCCTGATTTTTACATAAATAATCAAACTGGGCCAGAATGTAGGGCACTTAAATGAGCCAATTTAATTATTTTAAAAATACTGCGTCAAAGAATCCCAATCTGCGATGAAAAAGTGTTTAATATTTCCTTCAAAGTGTTTGCTGTTCCCAATGTATAGATTTGAGAAGAAAATTCGAATCAGTTTTCCCAAATAATATTTCAAGATTTCTCCTGCTGAAGTGTTTTGGTTCACTCTGAAGGTAATGAAGGACTCAGATGTTACCTGAGATCCTGTCCACTGAAATAAGCTGTTCTTGCTGGAATTCGTCCTGACACTTTGTATTTCATGTTGCTCCATATGATGGTGATCTTGAGAGAATCATTCTATTAGTTATTTATGTTGATCTTTGTTTTGTGAAGACAAAGTACAAGGTTTATAGTGCTGTTGAATAGCATAAAACCTGCTTATCTCATTCCTGTTACCTTCTGCAAAGTAGATCTCAAATTGTACTATTTTTTGGTTTGTTTTGTGGCCCACCTTTTATATTTGATGCAAATCTAAGCCCTAACTTCTTTTTTGGTTTTAAAAGATGCATAATAATGGAGCACCTGGGTGGCTCAGTCAGTTAAGCATCCGACTTCGACTTCGGCTCAGGTCATGATCTCACTGTTCATGGGTTCGAGCCCCATATCAGGCTCTGTGCTGACAGTTCAGAGCCTGGAGCCTGCTTTGGATTCTGTGTCTCCTTCCCTCTCTGCCTCTCCCCAGCTCAAGCTCTGTCTCTGTCTCTCTCAAAAATCAATAAACATCAAAAAAATTATTTAAAATAAAATATGTACCATTTTAACTATTTTTAAATGTATAGTTAGTAACATTAAGTATATTCACATTTTTGGGCAACCATCATCATCAGCTATCTGGAGATTTTTTTCATCTCCACAAACTGAAATCTGGTAGCCATTAAACACTAACACCCCTTCTCCTCTACCCTGATCCCCCAGCACCCCAGTCCTTGGCAGCCATCATTCTACTTTATGTCTCTAAGAATTTGATTATTCTAGGTACCTTATATAAGTGGGACCATATAAGATTTGTCCTTTTGTGTCTGGCTTATTTCACTTAGCATCGTGTTTTCAAGGTTTATCCATATTCCAGCATTTATCAGAATTCCATTCCTTTTGAAGGCTGAATAATATTCCATGGCGTGTATATATCACATTTTGTTCATTTTTGTTTTGTCAATGGACATTTGCTTTTTTCTGCCTTTGACTGTTATAACTGACACTGCTATTTACATAGGTGTACAAATATCTATCTGAGCCCCTGTTTTCAATTCTTCCAGGTATATACTTAGCAGTGGAATTGCTGGGTCATATGGTAATTCTTTAATTTTAGAGGAAGCACTACATTGGCGTCCACCTAATTATGTTTTGCATTTTGTGAGAGGAGGCCACCTGGCATAGTGGGAGAAAGCATGGGATCCACTGGTGGAAGGACATTTACACGGTTTAAATCTCAGCAGTGCCACAGACTAGCATTCTAGGTGTTTCTATGAGAAAACTCAAAGGAGATGTGGTCTGATTGCCCATCATCAAACACAAGAGTCAGTTTGACTAATTATAAAGTGTTCTAAGGGGACTTGAAATACCTTGGAGAAAAGTCCCCAAACCTAAATAATTATTAGTGAATTCATGTGGGGGAAAAAAAACCAAACCCTTCTATTCTTCAAGTTAATGAACCCCTGGAAACCTCAGTTTCTTCATATGTAAAATGTAAGTAATGATTGGGGATCCTTCATTGGGGTCATTGTCAGGTTACAATAAAATAATGCAAGTAAAACACTTAGTGAGGTGTCTCATATAAAGTAAGCACCTGATTGATGCTAGTTATACTATTATATATTAGCACAGAGGCACTTAGCACGAGCTCTTTACGGTACTTCCGCTTCTGAAAGAACCAAAATTGATTAAATGCAGCTCTGTGTAGATGCCATAGTGAATACGACCTATTCATAATTTTGTCAATGCAGTTGGACTGACATAATGGCAGATTTTACGGATATTGTGAAAACCTATATAAAAGTCCTTTAAAAAGAAGCCAAGTTACTGACTTCACAAAAAAACATAATCTCCTCTGGTTTCTCTTTCATCCCTCCCCTGGGGTGATTGTCTTTTCATTTAAGGCAAAATCAAAAACTCAATCGGCTGAAAAATCAATTACTTTTTCTGATTTAAACCCAAAGTTACTTAAGTAATCCCATTTGATCAACAGACATAGTGGCAAATGT
>NW_024412377.1:117551142-117629113 GCF_014898765.1 Herpailurus yagouaroundi | reverse complement strand
TCAAGGTGATTTAGAAAAAGGAACTTATGGAAACTCTGAGAAATAATTAACGATACAAAAAGACGTAACTTTTCTGAAAGTTAAGAAGAAGTTTGCAAGTGATACTTTTTAATGTTTATAACTTCTTTTTCTTTAAATCTGTTTTGTTTCCTCTGTCTGAATACAGTTTTGATTTGTTTCAGGTTTTGTTTCTTGGGGTTTTTTTGCTTGTTTATTTTATTAAAAATACTAACATTTAAAAAGTCCAATTGTTGAGGTTTTCAAGGTGATTTAGAAAAAGGAACTCTTTAACAACAGGAGAAAGTAGACTGGTTTCTAATCAGAGTCTAGGCAACAGGAGAGGGTCTTGCAATCATTGTAAGTAGTATGTATTTCTAAGCATGTACAAAGAATGCAGAGGTGATGAAAATGGTTAGTGAAGCTGGGAGACCACTTTCTTCTGCAGTGCTGTAACTAAGAAAAGTTGGCTTTAGATTAAAAGCTGCTACAAAGAGTTCATCAGTGCCCTGAGTTTGCAGGGAAAGCCAAATTATTGCATTCTTCTTAGGACTTGCTGAAAACTCAGTGTTCTACTTTCAGTTGGCAACACTGGTCTCCTAGGATATGTGACTGGTTCCGGTTTTCCTACATCTTCTTTGGTGGCAGAGGCAGTGGGTCCTTCAAAATATTGGGCCAAAAAAATTGACCACAGATTTGCAATCCAAAAGAAATGGGAGGTTACTGAATTGATTCCAGCAAGAAGGACTATGAAAATCTCCTTTGTTATTGTAATGTCTATGCATTGCGTTCTGTGCCCAATTGGATAGGCAAATGAATTTCAGACTTCCCCCTCTCAAACGTGGGTGTTGTCTTACATTATTTACTATTTTGTATCAAAATGACTGGGAAAGTAGAAGGAAAATTTCTCTAGTGAGAATTGGCTTCTTAAAAACATAAAGGCATCTTGGACAGTCTAACCTTTAGTTAAAGCATTTGTCATAAATAACCTCGGCTCCAACAGTTCGTAAGAACAGGCATTTATGAGGGCTTTATTTCCCCCATTCCAAGACATTGGAAGAGTCAGGGAGAGGGGAGCCTGGGTGGCTCACTGGCTTAAGCATCTGACTCTTGATTTCAGCTTCGGTCATGATCTCACAGTTCTTGAGTTCAAGACCAGCGTTGGGCTCCGAGCTGACAGTGTGGAGCCTGCTTGAGATTCTTTCTCTCTGCTACCCCCCTCCTTCTCCCTCTCTAAAAATAAATAAATAAACTTAAAAAAAAAAAAAAAGAGTAAGGGAGAAATTAGCCAAGAAAAAAGACCTCCAAGATGGAGCTAGTGCTTCCAATTTGCATGTTTACTGAGTGGTGAGTTGTGAATACATGTTTGAGAGGATCCACTCAAACAAATGTAGCCAAGTTACATCAGGCCTTCAGAGATTCACAATGCTTATGGGCATGTTAAAGACTCTGAAAAGTCCTACAATAATGAAATCTGAGTATTATTATATTTTTTAAACTTAATTCAAAATGAAATTATTTTGTAGAAAATCTTTTAATGTGTTGTGACACATAATATTCTGTGGATGTCAATTTGGGAAATGAAAGGTCATGATCATATCTACTCTTTTGTCTCTTGGAAACATGATTTCTGGCCATTGATTTCCTCCCTTGGTTTAATGGCAGCAGACGATGATATGTGAAATCTCTATGGCTGAAGAGTGATTATGTTCTGTAAAGTTTACTCACCCTGAGTTCTTCATGTAACACAATTCAGGTTTACTCAGGTCAATGAGTTAAACATGAGGTAGCTCTGTTTAGCTCTGGGATGGTGGATGTTTCTGGTCCAAGTAGGAATGAGATTTGGAGATAGTTCATTTCTTCTTTATTGGTTTTTTTTTTTTACATTTATATTTGAGAGAGAGAGAGTGAGTGCGCGCACAAGTGGAGAAGGAACAGAGAGAGAGGGAGACGCATAATCTGAAGCAGACTCCAGGCTCTGAGCTGTCAGCACAGAGCCCATCGCGGGGCTCGAACTCACAAACTGTGAGATCATGACCTGAGCCGATGTCAGACGCTTAACCAACAGAGCCACCCAGGCGCCCCTGTTCCTCTTTTAAAGTAAAGAATATTTTAGCTCAAAGTGTCTTATGAATAAATTGTGGTGAAGGAATTGCTTAGTATTAAGCAACACTCAAAGTAGACTAACTTTTTACGTTATCCAAAGTTATAGACATTTTTAGTTTTCTTCTTGCATCTACCTGGGTTTGAAAACTAAATCTGTAAGCTGGCTTCAGTGTTCAGACCATGTGAACTCCAAGCCTAATGTCTTTTTTTTTTCCCAAGCCTAATGTCTTTAATGACCAAGGCAGTGAAGGAGCATCCGGCATCTGCTGTATGGCCTGGGAGATGCCTATTCAATTAAAGTAACCAGTGGTAGTCATCAATTCACCAATTCAGGTTCTATGAATTATATAGGGGCTTCAACCACACATGGCTATGTGACCAGTCATGGAAATTTCATCTGGAAATGGACACAAAAAAGCCAATAATTTAATGATATTCTTGTTACATTAGGACAGGGAGCCCTGTTTCTATGGTGGAAAAACTGAAAAAATTTATGGTGACAGATTTTGAATTCAATAGACCAGCACATGCTTTATTTTCTTCCTCTTACACTATTTCGTCTTTCCTTTCTGGAGTCCTCTTTACAGTAAAATAAGTCATGTTAACCTTGTTTTATGCTCAAGTAGCCCGTATTTTTTATTTCTGAGAATTACTTCACATAGGGGTTGGCATACTTTTTGTGTGATGGGCCAAATAGTAAATATTTTACACTTTGCAGTTCAGACAGTCTCTGTCATAACTACTCAACTCTGCCATTGTAGCATGAAAGTAGCCACAGATAATGAGAAAACAAATGAAGGTGGCTCCCTTCCAGTAAAATTTTATTTATGGGCCCTGTATTTTGAATTTCACATGATTTTCACTTGTCACAAAATAT
This sequence comes from Herpailurus yagouaroundi, assembly GCF_014898765.1. Classification (NCBI taxonomy): domain Eukaryota; kingdom Metazoa; phylum Chordata; class Mammalia; order Carnivora; family Felidae; genus Herpailurus; species Herpailurus yagouaroundi. Next base: position 117,626,133 of record NW_024412377.1, on the reverse strand, counting down.
TCTTTTTACTTTTTTTCTAAGTATTTAAAAATACAAAAGGCATTCTTAGCTTATGAGCCATGTAAATAGATGGTGGGTTGGATTTGGCCTGCAGGCCATATTATGCTAACCCCTAATCCAAAGCATCTGGCAGACATATATTCATATATGCTGGGGACCCCCCCAGTATCCACCTACAGCCCTCTAGCCTTAAGCTGAGAGGCCAGGCAAGGATGTTGATATCTGTTCTCTGTTGATGCTTAAAGCCATTCTTCACCATCTCTCTTCCGGTTGGTCATCGTGCACCAATGGAAATACTTGAGCCAATAAATCTACTGTTTCAGTGGATAAAATATATTACTCTTATAATATACATTATCTGATAGCCATACAGACTGGGTTCAAATAAATGGGTACCAGTCTGTAATTCATCCGAAATAACACTAAGTAGAATTTATTTTCTACTAGGGACATTTATTCAACTAGGGGGCATCTAACAATTGATCACCCCCATTCTACCCCCCTGTTCTACTTTCCAATTTTTTCTAAGGAAATAGCCAACATATTTTTGACTTCCGAGCATATTCATGAATTGGGGTTCAGGCAGCAGGAAAAGAAGCTGTTGGTGCCCACTGCTTGGTTTTGGCACCAGTAATGGGTGTCAGTAAATCCCAGACTCCCTGGGGCACAGAGTTTCATAAAAAGGAAGTGCTGACTATGCAAACAGATGCCATCAATTGGCCTTGGAGGCTGCTTCTCTGGAGAAAGTTCAAATATATCCTTAAAGAACCTGCCAAGCTCCACATGTATTAGTGGCAACCATTTGCTGCCAACCATTTGGGATGATAAAGGGCTAGTGAGCCCACTAAGTAACTTTTCATCAGGGGATCACAAGTGATATGCTCTAGAGCTGTCCTTCAACTTTAACTAGTTTCATGGTGTCAGAGAATTACAGGCTAATCCAGTGACTCCCAGACACCCGCTGTGGACAAATGCTAACCTATGGCAGTGCTTTTCTTTATCTGTGGTAAAAGGAGAAAAATGGGGGCCGTGTAGTAAACTTCTCATAAAGTGAATACTATTAAAAATCTCAGTTCTGGGGTGCCTGGGTGGCTCAGTCAGTTGAGCGTCAGACTCTTTAAAAATTTTTTTTATTTATTTTTAAGAGACAGAGTATGAGCGGGGTTGGGGGGGGCAGAGAGAGAGAGAGAGAGAGAGAGAGAGAGAGAGAGAGAATCTGAAGCAGGCTCCAGTCCCTGAGCTATCAGTACAAAGCCCAACGTGGAGCTTAAACTCGCAAGCTATGAGATCATGACCTGAGCCGAAGTCAGATGCTTAACCAGCTGAGCCAGCCAGGTGCCCAAGTGTCAGATTCTTGATTTCAGCTCAGGTTGTGATCCCAGGGTTGTGGGATCCAGCCCCACAGTGGGATCCAGCCCCGCAGTGGGCTCCGTGCTGAGTGTGGAGCCTGCTTAAGATTCTTTCTCTCTCTCCCCACCTCTGCCCCATTCATATGCTCACATGCTACATCTCTCTCTCAAATTAAAAAAAAAAAATCCAATTATAAGATTACATTCTTTCTTGTGTGTGTTTAGTATTTAAGGATTTTAGAAATAGAACTTTTTTCACAGTAAGACTCTTTTCACAAGTCACACTGAAATGACTTGCCTCTCCAATCCTGTGTTCTTATCTGTAAATGGGGGCTAATAAATTATATCTGCCTCATACAATTTTTGTGGGAATAAAAAGAGATTATCCATAAAGGGTATTTGGCATAATGCCTGCCACGTAGTAGTTGTTCAATAAATCTTATTAGTACCATTATCATAATCACGAGGTTTTAAATGTTCTTACGTGGCAAATAAATAAATAAAAGCTACCCAGTGTTGGTTTTCTTTTCTCCTCTAATGTCTTTTTCGGGTGATGGGATTTTCTGTGAAATTCAAATGTATAATTGTCAGTAAGTTCTATGTAGATAACTTACATGGCTAAAATGAAAAAAAAAAAAAAACCAAATAACCTATTTTAATTAGGACAAGGATTTTTCAGTGAAAGATAAGGATACCTGGGCCAGCAGAGTGGGAACGTAGATGGAAAGCTGCAAATTTATTCAACATTTATTTTCCATATAAAATAATTGAGACTCACTGATGGTTTGAATGTGGAATAAGAGGGAAGAACAAAATAACGAATTCTAGGTGTTCATGTAAGCAGGCAGGAAGATGGCTAGGACACTGCTGAAATGAAGGTAGGGCACTGAGCCATTGGGACATGCTTAGGCATAGTCAGGAGTTCTTGTTTGGGGGTGCTTGGGTGGCTCAGTCGGTTAAGTGTCTGACTCCTGCTTTCAGCTCAGGTCATGATCTAAGGTTCATGAGATTGAGCCCCGTGTTGAGCTGGGCTCTGCGCTGACAGCACAGAGCCTGCTTGGGATTCTCTCTCCCTCTCTCCGTGCCCCTCCCCTGCTCTCTCTCTCTCTCTCTCTCCCCCCCCCTTTCAAAAATAAATTAATAAACACTTTTAGGGGGGAAAAAAGCTCTTGTCTGTGTGCATAAAGTGACAGGAGACTAAATGGTGATGTTAGGTAGGACACTGGGATTGAGCAGTCAGAGGTGAGTGGGAAAGTCTGGCCTAGCGATCTCAAGATGTGGTTCCTAGTTCTCTGGGGACTGATGAGTCTGGACTGGGAGAGGGTGGAAAGAAAAGAAGAGAGGAATCCCATTACTGAGAGTCAGGCAGAGGAAAGCTATCCAGCTAAGAAAAATGAGAAGTAGCAGCTAGTGAGGAATGAAAAACCATTTGTTCTGAAATTTAAGACACAAGAGTAATTCCTGGCACCTGGGTGGCTCAGTTGGTTAAGGATCCGACTTCGGTCCAGGTCAGGATCTCACGGTCCATGAGTTTGAGCCCAGCATTTGGCTCTGTGCTGACAACTCAGAGCCTGGAGCCTGCTTCGGATTCTGTGTCTCCCTCTCTCTCTGTCTGTCTCTCTCAAAACTAGGCATTAAAGACAAAAAAAAAAATTTAAATAAGAGAGAAGGGTATTTCAAGAAAGAGGGAGTACTCACTTCTGTTGAATGGTCTGGTGAATGTGGGGTTGAGGAAAATAAGAAATACCTGTGGTATCAGGCAACCGGGAGGAGACTGGGGACATAGGCAACAGCTGTTTGGTAGGGACAGGCAGGCAGTAGGCAGACTCTGGGGAGCTGGGGTGTATGAGAGGTGAGGATATAGACAAAGAAAGTGTCATCAAGTCTTTCTTTTTTTTTTTAATTTTTTTTTCAACGTTTATTTATTTTTGGGACAGAGAGAGACAGAGCATGAACAGGGGAGGGGCAGAGAGACAGGGAGACACAGAATCGGAAACAGGCTCCAGGCTCCGAGCCATCAGCCCAGAGCCTGACGCGGGGCTCGAACTCACGGACCGCGAGATCGTGACCTGGCTGAAGTCGGACGCTCAACCGACTGCGCCACCCAGGCGCCCCATAGGTCAAGTCTTTCAACAAGTTTGTCTAAAGGGGAGCAGAGCAATGAGCCAATAGCTGAAGCAGGATACGATGTTAAGGCAGAAATATTTTTTTAAGAGGAGATACTAGACTGAGGCTCCAAGTCTAAGCTGTCTACCAGTATAAGGGAAAGAAGCTAGGAGATCATGTGAGCAGTTACCAGGGCTGGCTGCATCCAAGCGGCACACTTGGGCTCTAATGCCCTGCAGTTGCCGTCTCTAAACTCTTACTAACTCTGTCTCTGAATTTGTATTTGTGAGGTCTGATGGGACAATGGATCACACCGTGGGGATTTGGAGCCTTGGCTCACATGCTGCTCCCTCCCTAGGAAGTGCTCTAGGTCGGTCGATCCCCATGCTGCCCTCATCCCTGCCACCCCCCTTCTATGACAGAAGTCTGGGTGTTGATTAGGACATGGTGGGGGTGAGCACCTCCGTGACATACCCAGATGGGGCATGGTAGTGGCCGTCATTGTCCCAGGCTGGTGGTTTTTCTGGGAGGTGGCCAGCCTGAAACTCTCTACTGGGCTCTCACTCATCCCATCCTCCCATCCAGATACTGAGTGTGTCATAGAGTTTGTTGTGGAAGCAAGTGATGCGAAACGCGCTCAGCAACCAGTGACATGCTCGTTAGGAGCAACAGTGGAGACCAGTAACCATAATGCACTTTATCACTGGATCAGGGTGCAGTTTACCCATGGCTGCACTGAGGCACAGGATGATTAACCCACTGTCCTGAAATCAGATAGCCACGTGGCTAGATCCTGAATCTTTTTTTTTTTTTTTCGGTATGCTCTAGGCCCAGTGTGGGGCTTGAACTCACAACCCCGAGATCAAGAGTCACATGCTGTACTGATTGAGCCAACCAGGAGGAGCCCCTAGATTCTGAATCTTGATGTCAAGCCAGTCTAATTTGTTCAGTTATAAATATCTACTTAGGACGCCCAATCAGAATGAATGTATAAAATCAAATAAGTAAAGATAGGGGGCTGCTTTTTAATAAAAAAAAAAAAACAACAAATGTCCATAATGCATCTACTACTGCTGCATCCTGCTCTCACAGAGCGGAATCACTGCATTTCTCAGTGACATCTGTCTTCACTTCTGCTGTAACTCCCATGCTGACCCCTTAGATGACATGGTTACGGAATGGTTAGGGGTTCCGTATGTTACACCTTTTATCATCTGGAATTAATTATTGCAGTTCATCACTTCTCCTGAGCTTTTCTCATCTTCCTCCATCAAAGACAAAAACTGCAATAACATTCATGCCTTTTGCTATACATTTCACCATCATCATCACTCATTCTTCAACCTTTTTATATCAACCTAATTTGTTTGACACCTTGAGGGATACTTTTGACTTACTTTTACAAAATATTGAAGTCCCTGCCACTTTGATAACTTCTTCATTTTCTGTCCAGGGTATGCATAAGTTACCAGGAAAAATATTATAAATTTTTTTTTACATTTATTTATTTTTGATAGACAGAGAGAGACAGAGCCCAAGTGGGGGAGGGGCAGAGAGAGGAGGAGACCCAGAATCCGAAGCAGGCTCCAGGCTCTGAGCTATCGGCATAGAGCCCGATGTGGGGCTCAAACTCAAACCGTGAGATCATGACCTGAGCCAAAGTCGGACACTCAACCGACTGAGCCACCCAGGTGCCCCAATTACCAGGAAAAATATTCTAAACTAAGGCTTGGTTAAGCATTAGGAAGAATTTGTTTAATTCCCATGTTCCTAATTGGGATCTAGAACTGGCTTGCTTCCTTTTCTTGGTGGGTTTACACTCGAGACTATGGTCCCAATAATCCTCATGGTTAACAGTTTGTGGGGATTATCTTCTATAAAGGTAGATGAACTTAACTGCAGCTATTCTTAGGAAATGTATGTTTAATAGTGAGTTTTATAGCTATAAAATTAGCACATCTGAGGTACAGAAATCTTGGAAAATAAAATTAGGAAGAAAAAATTACCCACAATGCCTCAGCCCATTGATAACCACTGCTAATATTTTGGGGGACTTTCCCTTGGCAATCTCCATCCTGCATCCTTTCTAGTATCCCTCAATTCCTCTTGGCCACTACACTTTCCTTCAGACTTCTTATTTTCATTGACTTATTTGCTTTCTTAATTGTTTTTTCCTCTCACTTAAAACACACACACACACACACACACACACACACACACACACACAAACTTCATGAGGACAGGGATTTTTGTCTGTTTTGTTCACTTTTATATACTCAGTACCTCCCTGTTGAATGAATGAATACATTGTAATAGTCTTGTCTTTCTTACTTCTGATATATTTGGGATGATGTACTATATAGTTCTGTACCTTCATTTTCACTTACATCATGAGTAGTTTATCCCAGTTTCATAACATTTGTTGATCTCTTTAAAGTGTAATTTAGTATACATGAAATCCTACAACATGGGCATATTATAATTTATTTAAATATACCGTTTTAAACATAGTGAAGTACTAACATAGAAAGGAATTCTCTTAGAGTTCAGTAGCTTTTTTTGTGATGCTGAATAATTTAAAAAAAATTTTTTTTAATGTTTATTTTTGAGAGAGAAAGAGAGAACATGAGCAGGGGAGGGGCAGAGAGAGGGAGACACAGAATTCGAAGCAGGCTCCAGGCTCTGACCTGTCAGCACAGAGCCCAGTGCGGGGCTCGAACTCACAGACTGTCAGATCATGACCTGAGCTGAAGCCAGACGCTTAAACTACTGAGCCACCCAGGCCCTCCATGTCATGTTGAATAATTTTTTAATCTTGAAAATTATTTGGGTGGTAGGAATAAATAAACATATTCCTTATTTTGGAGTATTAAGTCATTATTATATAAAATAATACGGTAACCAGTTTTGTTCTGTTTAGACACTATTAAGTATGAATATTATGTAATAAATAAATAGTCACTTGAATGAAGTGTGGAGGATTCTGCACCATTTGCTGAAAGCTGACTTTTTAAAACATTTTTTTAGGTTTATTCATCTTTTTTTTTTTTGAGAGAGAGAGAGAGAGAGAGAGAGAGAGAGTGCATGAGCAAGGGAGAGGCAGAGAGAGAAGGAGAGAGAGAATCCCAGGCAGGCTCTGCACCCTACCACAGAGGGGTAGGCCTACCCTGTGGTAGGGTGCAGAGCCAGAAGTGGAGCTCAGTCTCATGACTGTGAGATCATGACCTGAGCCAAAATCAGGAGTTGGATACCCAACCAACTGAGCCACCCAGGTGCCCATTAGCATTTTTTAACTGTGGAAAAATATATGTTACATAAAATTTGTCATTCTAAACATTTTTAAGTATAGAATTTGGTGGCATTAAGTACATTCACAGTATGTGCAGCCATCACCGCTATCACAGAATTTTTTAAATTATCCCAAACGAAAGTCTGTACCCATGAAATAGTAATTCCCACCATGCCCCCTCCCTCTCATGCAATATTTGCCATTTTGAACCTGGCTCATTTCACTTAGCATAAGGTCTTCATCTGTCTTGTAGCATGTGTTAGAACATCATCTGTCACTTTTTGTGGCTGTATTCCATGGTACATGTATACCGCATTTTGCTTATCCATTTTTGTGTTGATGCGCACTTAGGTTATTTCCACCTCTGGGTTACTGTGGATAATGCTGCAAGAACACTGGTGTGTAAGTCCCTACTTTCAGTTCTTTGGTGTATATATCTAGGAGTGGATTGGCTCAGAGATAACTCTTTGAGTTCAACCATTACAGGTATCTACCACATGCGGTCACATTTACCCTTACATGATGGTAGAGAATGAGCCTTCTGTTCTTTTCAGAATACTCTTGAGAAGGAGCCCTGTAGTCATCTCACAACTATGAGCCTGTGTCCTTAACCCATACATCACTGCTGGACATGGCAAAGCTTTTGCTTATCCATACTGAAGGAGTGGGTGGTTTTAAAGACCAGGATCATTTGGGGCACCTGGGTGGCTCAGTCGGTTTAGTGTACAACACTTGATTTCCGCTCAGGTCACGATCTCATGGTTCATGAGTTCGAGCCCTGTGCACCAGGGAGCCCCCAGGGCATTACAGAACTCTCTCTTCAAGGATCCCAACAACTGTTCTCCAGCTCTGCTCAACAAACTTCTCAAATTTACTTCTTGAATAGTCAGAGCACACTTCCATCTATTCATCATGTTCTTGGAATATGTAATTGGAGTTAGAATTAGCCAGTCTTTATCCGGTCTTAACATGTCATCACATTTTCTTTTCCTGTGTTTTGAGATGCACATGGAAAGCACGTGCCGCTGTCTAGTGTTAATGAGCTTCAATTTTGGAGTCAGAAGCTCCAAATTAGTTTCCCATTACTAGTTTCCAGGACTACTGTAACAAGTGCTACAAACAGAAGACATTCCCACAGTTCTAGATGCTAGAAGTCTTAAGTGAAGGTACTGGCAGGGCCACGGCCCACTGAATTGTCCAGGGGAGCATACTTCCTGTCTAGTTCATGTTTCCAGTAGCATCACTCCAATCTCTACCTCATGTGATCTCTCTGTCTCTGTGCAGACTTTTCTCTTCTTATGAGGACACCAGTCATATTGGATTAAGGGCCCACTGAATCCTTACTGAATTCCATATAACCTCATCTTAACTTAATCAATTATATTTACAACAACAGCATTCTCAAATAAGGTCACGTTCTGAGGTACTAAGGTAATAACTTCAATCTATCATTTTGGGATTCCTCAATTTCTAACCAATAACTGTGATTTGTCACTAGCTCTATGAGCCTGAGCAAGTTACCTACTCTCCTGAAGTCTCAGTGCTTTATTTGAGTTTTGGGGCTCATAAGGATTATATGAAAGAAGGCAGGTAAAATGTCTATATTGCTTCATATACTAAGCGTTGGCAAGTGCTAGCAGATTATCATTAGATTTGTGACAGGGGTTTCTAGGTAGCATTTTATCTTAGGATTCTGGTTTACAATATGATAAACTCTTTAATTTTAAAGAGATCCGTTAACATGGGATCCACAAATAGCATTCTGAGGAACCCTGTAATTTATACCAAGATTAGTTTGTATATTTGCATTATTTTCTTTCCTGGGAAAGGGCCCATGTATTCACCAAAGGAGCCCATGCCATCCCCTCACATCTAATAATGTGGTTACTTTCATATTCAGCAACTCATAATGCTCTTGGGGTAGAAGGTTCATAGGGAACTTTGAGTACAGGAAACTTAGAGCAAAGTCAGAGAGACAGGCAACTGCCAGGTGGGTTAGAGAGACCAGTGCTTGAGTGCTTTCCAGTGTGGTACTTGTCTTAGCTTATCACAGATTGAGGGCAAAGTATCACCACCATGATGTGCAGAGCAGAGAAGTGAAACTCAGCAAAGTTAGAAAACCTGCCCATGTTCGCGTATCTAGGAAGAGGCACAGCTGAATCCTCACCCTGCTCTGTCTGCCTCCAAAGCCCAAGGACCATGTTTGGCATTTGCACAGTACTTGCTCATCCTCTTGTAAGTTGACTCTCAAAGTAATTTTGAGATGTGCGTGAGAAAGCAATCATCATCCCCTTATTTGGATAAGAATACGAGTCTAAAAATGGTTTTAAAAAAACACTAGCCAAAGTCACCAAGCCAGTAAGTGGTAAGGAGAGATGGCTGTCTCTGGGTGCTAATGTTAAGTTCTTTTTTTTGGAAGGGGGGTGGGGGAAGGGAGGAGTGCTCTTGTTTATTGAGTGCCTACTATAGTCTTGATATATTCCCAGTATACATTCTCTCATTTAATCCCCATGATAGCCCTGTGTGGTAGGTGTCATTAAATCTACCTTATGGATGAGAAACAAACACAAGCAAGGCTTCCAGGGTAAGATGATGAGTCAAGCACATTCCTTCCATCCCCCAAGAACTGGAAGTGCTGTGTGCCTCTGGAAGGACAGGTGAAGCAGGAAGACTAAAATAAGGAAGATGTTTGGATAGCTGTATAAAAATCAATCCTGTCCCTTCTACCACTTTGTCAAAAGAAAAAGAAAAAGAAAAATACTAGTTCTCTCCATGCCACACTGTGGTTTATCCTCTGGGGAAGAGGCTCTCTTAACTAGGGAGACCCAGAATACCCAGGGCAGGGGTGCCTTGTGGAAAATGGAGGGAACAGGCAGGTACATGACCACATACTGCGTGCTCAGGCCCTCAGCATTGGCTCTGATAACACTGGCAGCTGGGGGGCTCACCTTTCAGACAAGAGGATAATAGAGGATTTTTGTCCCTCCCCCGCCCCGCCTGGAGATTTTGGCCAACCTAAGAAAGAAGATCTACAGTTATCAGCGTAGGGGTTTTTTTTAACTCAGCATCCTAGTCAGAGCTCTCTAGAGTGAAGCTTACTGTTGACAAGACCCACTCACATGCTCAGCATTTCCAAACAGGAGTTTAGGTCTCTACACTTAAATACGAGCAGATAACCAAGGGTTTTCAAACACATGGACTTCTAATAGGAGAGATAAAAACCCAACTTAAGGAAAAGTGTCAGAGAGATGTTAAAATATAACAACTATTTTTTTAATAGAAAAAAAATAGAATACCAAAGAAGCAACATTCAGAGAGCAAAAACTAGCTTTAGGGGAAAAAAATTTACAGCATGAGTGGAGAGATTCAAAGGAGGTTTAGAAGATAAATTTAAGGAAATTTTCCAGAATGAGTCAACAGACAGAGCTAGAAAAAAGCAGGGTAAACAAAAGAAAATTTAAAGGCCAGTCTAGGAGTTCTAGTTTCTAAATAATAGAAGGTTCAAAAAGAGGGAAAGAAGGGAGGATACCATCCTACTTAATTTAAAGAAAAAAAGAAAAGCCCCAAATTTAAGGACACATGTGTCAAGAATGAATGAGCCAATTCAATACCCAGCACAATGAATAAAAAAAGCTGTATCATCATGAACTTTCAAAACATTCAACACGAATATACAATCCTGTAAGTTTCCAGAAAGAAAACTGTTGCATCAAAGGATCAGGCATCAAAATAACTTTAGACTTTTCAGCAGTGACACATAAAGCTAGAAATTAAGGAGAGCAATGCCTTCAAAATTCTAAAGGAGGATAATTTCTAACCTAGAATTCAATGCTCAGTCAAACTCTCAATTGAGTATAAGCAGAATAAAAATAGTTTTCATGTATTCTAGTCTTCAAAAATTAACCTCCCTGCAGTCTTTCTTACAAAGCTATTGGGGGATGTATTCCACAAACACAAAGAAGTAAAACAAGGAAGACAGTGCAGGAAAGAAGCAGGGAATCCATCACTAAAAAGGAGTGAATCAAATCCATCCCTGGGTGATGGTCAAGGGGAATCCAGGGTGAAAGGTATAAAGCAAAAAAGATCCAGAAGCAATTGGGCCAGAGGGCTCTGGGAGGGACATTTTCAGGAAGGAGAATTTAAGACAATTAGAGAAGAGTTCGAAATTGAATTAGGAAAAAGGATACAGGAAATTGAGCACATGTATACACAAGACTGTTATTAACTGCAGCGAACATAAAAATTGTACAAGAAAGGAAAACTAATCATAGTTTACTCTATGATGCAAGGACCTATACCGTTGCCAGACTCATAATAATGGAATACTGAATGCTGATTTAATTGAAATTATTCTATCAAATACAGCTACATTGGAAAGATGGGCTCATGTTGGGATGAGACCCTAAGAGTAGAAAAGTGAGCTAAATCTTGGAGATTTAATAAGTAATGGCTAAAACTGAAAAGACAAAGAATCATACTATTTAGAATATATGGTAGGAACTAGCAAATTTCTTAGCTACAAGAGGTGTGAGTGTTAGCTTCTTGGCCAGGAGAAATTAGAGAGTGAGACAAGGGTGTCATAGGACTAAAATCAGTGTTTTAGGGTCACCTAAGTGGCTCAGCGAGTCAGGCATCTGACTCTTGATTTTTGGCCCAGGTCATGATTGCAGGGTGGTGGGATGGAACCCTGTGCTGGGCTCTGCACTGAGCACAACTCTGCTTGGGATTCTCTCTCTCCCTCTCTCTCTGCCCCTTTCCCTGCTCATGCTGCCTCTCTCTCTCTCTCTCCCTCTCTCTCTCTCTCTCTCTCAAAAATAAACATTAAAAAAATAGAATATAACCCATGTTTTATAATAAACCTTTAGACTGTGGGACTGTTCAAACTGTGTAGAAAAAAAATATAGAGATACCTAACTTTGATAAAAGTAAACGTTCTCAAAAGATAGAAAAATGAATCAAAATATCAATCAAGGATATCTTTAAATTGTTTTTCTTCTTTCCACTTCTGTCTACTTAATCCTCTATTTTTTGATACCAAAAGCATATTCACTTTCTATAAAACATAATCTTCTTCAGGGTACCTGGGTGGCTCAGTCGGTTGAGGGTCCAACTTCGGCTCAGGTCATGATCTCACAGTTCGTGGGTTTGAGCCCCGCATCGGGCCCTGTGCTGACAGCTCGGAGCCTAGAGCCTGCTTTGGATTCTGTGTCTCCCTCTCTCTCTCTGCCCCTACCCCGCTCACACTCTCTTTCTCTCTCTCTCAAAAATTAAAAAATGTAAAAAAAAATGTTTTTAAATAATCTTCTTGGAGCACCTGGGTGGCTCAGTCGGTTAAGCGTCCAACTTTGGTTCAGGTCAGGATCTCATCATGGATCATGAGTTTGAGGGCTCTGTGCTGGCGGTGCAGGTCCTGCTTGGGATTCTCTCTTCCTCTCTCTCTCTTTGCCCCTTCCCACTTGCACTCACTCTCTCTCTCAAAAGAAATAAACTTTAAAAAAAATTTAAAAATACAAAATAATCTGTGAACAAAAAATTGAAGTTCAGAAATGTCAGGTAAATGTCCTAATTCCATTTATCCTGTAAGTGGTAGAGTTAGATTCCAGTGCAGTTCTGACTCCAATCATTTTTTTTAACGGTTTACTTCTTTATTTTGAGAAACACAGAGCATGAGCAAGGGCAGGGGTAGAGGGAGAGGCAGAGAGAGAATCCCAGGCAGGGGCTTGATCCCACAAATCATGAGATCATGACCTAAGCCGAAATCAAGAGTCAGACACCTAACCAACTGAGCTACCCAGGAGCCCCATCACATCATTTTTTTAAAATCTTTGATTAAAGTATCCATTAAGAACCAAGCAGCAAAACTGCCACAATATTCTCTCCCTCTCTCAAGGTCCACGGAGTCTCTTTCTACACCAAACATCAACACTGGATTGCTTTCATTTGTCTACCTATTTGCCTATATATTTATTTATTTATACCCATCTAATTCCAGGAAGATCAAAGACTGAGTTCCAAAGATACCATAGAAGGGGGCGCCTGGGTGGCTCAGTCGGTTGGGCATCTGACTTCAGCTCAGGTCATGATCCTGCAGTTTGTGGGATCAAGCCCCACGTCAGGCTCTGTGCTGACAGCTCAAAGCCTGGAGCCTGCTTCTGATTCTGTCTCCCTCTCTCTCTGCCTCTATCCCGCTCATGCTCTGTCTCTTTCTGTCTCTTAGAAATAAATAAACATTAAAAATTTTTTTTCAAAGATACTATAGTAAGATAAATTACAAATGAGGCAAGGGGCATTTGATTACACAGGTTTTGTGTTTTCATGAATGCTGCTGAGCGAGCCATACTCTGTTTCCTGAGACTGTGACTTACTCTCAAGCTCCTTTTGTTTTTCTGAGGGCTTAGCGGAGCCCTGGGCACCCAGATGCTCAATTGAGATTTGTCAGTTTGACCTGCTAACAAAACTATAGCTTCTGGAGAAGAGACTTTAACTTCTTTCCCACGTTGCTGGGACTGTCTTAAAAGGGTAGACATGAGCCTTTGACTACCTCCATTTGTAATGAGATACTTTATGTAACATTTTAAGCATACTTGCAAAGCAAAAAGACTAATGACTTATTAAAAATTGGCAAAAATCTATGAATAGACAGTCCTCTGAAAAAATACAAAGATACAGGGCTTTCCTGATCATTAAAGAAACATAAAGTCGATCAATAATTCAGCTTCCTTTCACTCATCAGGTCAAAGACTGTGGGTGTGATAGCACTGGGAGGCAGTAGACAGAATGGCATTCTTACATATTATGGTGCAACAGCTTTGAAGGGCCAGTTTACAGTGTCTGTTAAATTGGAAAATTCACATACTCTTTGTTACACCATTTATGCTTTCATGAAGCAAGCTTACAAACCTTCGCTCAAAAGCTGACCAAGGATGTTTGCAGTAGTATTGTAGGTAACAGCTGAGAATTAAACCATCTTCGAATTGCCATCAAAAGGCTAAATATTTTATGGGACATTCTACACAATGTCATACAAAAGAGCTGTTTAAAATAATTAGATATAGATCTCTGTGTGATGGATGTATGAACAGAAAGAATATAATTATACAGAAAGAGCTTATAATCTATGCTCCTATAGGAATGATAGTATGTTGCTATAGCTGTCAACAGGGAACACATATATGAAGAAAAACTCTCTTAAAGGATACATTGAATTCGTTAAAAGAGGCTGCCTTCTGGGAATGCAACTAAAAGTTCAGAATAGGAAGAAGTCTCAATTTTCTTTGAAAAATTGTACTTTATCATTTGTAATTTTTAGTTTTCAGGGAGCTGGACATTAAATTTCTGGTTTATAGCAGCTCATCTCCAAAACCACCTGTGAGTCAAGTGTAATTAGGACCATTTTACAGATGGGAACCCATAGCTGGTGTCCTTGTTCCCTCATCAATAGAAAGATCTACATAAACACCAACAAGTGCAGTTCTCAATAGTTGCACATATGTTCATGATTTGGTGTTTACTTAGGCTGTAGACACTTTTTTTTTTTAATTTTTTTTTTCAACATTTATTTATTTTTGGGACAGAGAGAGACAGAGCATGAACGGGGGAGGGGCAGAGAGAGAGGGAGACACAGAATCGGAAACATGCTCCAGGCTCTGAGCCATCAGCCCAGAGCCTGACGCGGGGCTCGAACTCACGGACCGCGAGATTGTGACCTGGCTGAAGTCGGACGCTTAACCGACTGCGCCACCCAGGCGCCCCCTGTAGACACTTTTTTAATGGCAAAAGTAAAAAAGTTTCCAAATAGTTTTACCTAAATTAAAAAAAAAAAAAGGAGGGGTTTCTGCTTTACCTTCTATTCTCCCAAATTCCCAGTGTCAGACCTGTATAACAAACTCCAAAAAGAGCTTCCCCTTTGCTTTGCTTCAACACTGTTTACTGCACAGAATGTTGAGGCTGGGGAATGGTAAGAGAAGTAGAACAAAGAAAAGGAAAAGCATCAGGCACTGGACTCTGCAGTGAGCAGAGTTTCCCCTTATGTTTAGGGGAAGATTTGGGGCAAGCTGACTTGACCCACGTGATTCTAAAAGCAGAGACAAAGAAATCTCACCTTGCTCCCCCGACTCTGCCTCTGGATGGGTCGAGCCACAGTAACAGCAACAACACAAGATAACTATAGAAATAGCGGCCGAGAGCCCAGGTCCAGGATCAGAAAGGCATCTACGTAGTGTATGTGACAGCCACTGGGCAGACTCAGGTGGTCGATTCTGCCCACTCCTGCACTCAACCATCGGGTGTAGCTTTGTGACAACAGTCAACCAGCTGTCCCCTCAACTGGTCTTACTTTCTACGTGACTTTAGTAAGTGTGAGTCTGCCAATGAACGAAGTGTGATTTTAGTGTTTAAATGTTTTCCATACAAGAGCCCCTGAAGGCAATTCATCAACTTCATTCAGTGCTCACACAAGGGAAACAAAACTGTGTTGGACTTTTTGAAAGACTCCCTTGGTTTTTAAAGTGATACCTTTCTAGAGGATTTTCATGTGTAGTTTTTTTTTAAGTTTATTTATATTTTGAGAAAGAGAAAGAGTGGGAGCAGGGGAGGGGCAGAGAAAGAGGGAGAGAGAGAATCCCAAGCAGGCTCCACACTGTCAGCACAGAGCCCAATGTGGATCTCAAACTCACAAACTCATGAGATCACGACCCAAGCTGAAATGAAGAGTCCGACACTTAACCAACTGAGCCACACAGGTGCTCTGTGTGTAGTTTTGGCTAAACAAGGTTCCATCCTACTTTCTGTCTTGAGAATCTAATCCCAGGATCATTAGTCACTACACTAGTTACAACAATTGCAAGGTATTTAATCTCTCTGAGCCGAAGCATCTCTAGCTCTGTAGGCTGAAAGGTCGCTGTGAGGCTAAAATGAGACATAAAAATGAGATGCATACCAAGCCATACATAAACAGATCCCTCATGCCTAGAGAATTTCTGTGTCTGGTTGATTTGTGGAGTACGTGCACCTACCCCAGAGAAAAACTCGAGAATGAGACTTTTTTACGATACTTGGTATTTTTAAAACTATTTGAAGTGATATCATAACATGAGGGCCCATTCAACTTCATCGGTTAATGTGACACCCCTCCAGACAACATCAAGGACACTGCACTGGCATGATGTTTGCTAAGACCAGGGTGAGCATTCATGTGTGAACACACAACTCGGAAGCAGATAAGAAAGGTATTAAAGGTTCCAGCTCTTCTGCCTGTCTGTTCTTCCACAGGCCACATCCCATAGGCCAGGTCTGTGAGTGAAGTGAGAACCAGGCTCTGCCTCTCTTCACACCCAACGGCTGCCTTCAAGGCCCCACAGAGACCCAGGGTCTAACGGTACCCCTAGAGCACCTCTCTGTCTTCTTGGCATGAGATCTCCTTCATGAATCAGGAACAAAGTTGTACAACACACAGGACAGCACACAACAACGTGACAGCGAAGGGTAACTGTGGAAACTGAGGAAACACTGCAGGAATACCACACCACTGACTACAAAAACCCAAAATATGTAGAAATGACACTGACAATTGCCAGTGTTTTCATGCTGACTCATAATATCCATGTGCTGTGACAGCAATGTAAGGTAGCGTTGGTTGGGAGTCTGAATTATGCTCGCCCCTAAGAAGTAGTAGTAGAAATAGTAGTCAAAGTGATTAATTCAAGTTGATAGTCTAAGTACTTTGTGTATGGGAACTCATTTCATCTTCCTCTAAACCCGATGAGATGCACATTATTTTCATACCCATTTCACAGATGAAGAAACAGAACACAGAAGTAAACCGCCAAGATTATACAACTATGAAACGTAGGAGGTAGGATTTGAACGCAGGCAGTCCGTTTCCAGAGACCATATTCTTCATCTCAGGGGCTGGCACACTTTTCTGTAAAGGGCCATCTAGTAAATGTTACAGATTTTTATGTGGTTGCATATTCTTTATTGTTTTTTTTATCATCGTTTAAAAATATAAAACCAATCTTAGCTCGTAGGCAATACAAAAAGAGGCTGTAGGCCTATTTTGTCCTGTGGTCATAAATAATCTGCTGGTTGATACTATACACGGTGATCAAAGGTTTAAGCATACAGTGGATGTGGTACTTGATACCCAGTCCCTGTGGCACATCCTATATGCCTGTAATACAAATGGGTTTCTGTTGACAAAATAATCCATAATTTTGACTTCATCTCTTTCTCATTTTGCCTGAATTTATGAGGTCTCACTGCCTTTTCAATCAGCTTCCCTCCTATTGCTGGACATTCAAGAAGGGGCAGTAAGTGAGTTCAAGCATTACCCTGATTCCAAAGCCAGATGAAAACACAACAAAAAAAGAGAACTACAGGCCAGTATCGCTGATGAACACCGATGTAATGTGTGTTCGACAAAATATTAGCAAACCAAATCCAACAATGTCTTTAAGAAAATCATTCACCACAATCAAGTAGGATTTAGTATCTGGATACGAAGGGGGTTCAATATTCACAAATCAATGTGATATATCACATCCGTAAGAGAAAGAATAAAATCCATATGGTCATTTCAACAGATGCAGAAAAAAACATTTGACCAAGCACAACATCCATTCATGAAAACATGCTCAACGAATTAGGTTTACAGGGAACATACCTGAACATAATCAAGGCTTTCTATGAGAAACCCACAGCAAATATCATCCTCAATGGGGAAAAACCGAGAGCTTATCCTCGAAGGTCAGGAACAAAACACAGATGTCCACCCTCACCACTTTTATTCAACGTAGTACTGGAAGTCCTAGCCACAGCAATCAGAAAAGAATGAGAAATAAAAGGCATCCAAAATAAGGAAGTAAAACTTGGACTATTTGCAGATGACATGATGTTATCTATATATAGAAAACCCTAAAGGTTCCACCAAAAAATCTACTGGAAATGATAAATGAATTCAGTAAGATCGCAGGATGCAAAAATCAATGTACAGAAATCCATTGCATTTCTGTACACTAATAATGAAGCAGCAGAAAGAGATATGAAAAAGAAATAACAATCCCACTACAATTGTAACAAAAATAACAAAATACTAAGAAAAAAAATTAACCAAAGAGGTGAAAGAATATGAAAACACTAATTCAAAGGGATACATGCACCCCTATGTTTATTGCAGCATTATTTCCAATCCCTAAATTATGGAAGCAACTCAAGTGCCCATTGATAGATGAATGGATAAAGAAGATGTGGTGTGTGTGTGTATGTGTGTGTGTGTGTGTGTGTGTGTGTGTGTGTATTAGAATATTATTCAGACATAAAAAGGACTGAAATCTTGCCATTTGCAACGATGTGGATGGGGCTAGAGAGCATAATGCTAAGTAAAATAAGTCAGAAAAAGATAAATACCATATGATTTCACTCATATGTGGAATTTAAGAAACAAAACAAATGAACAGAGGGGGGAAAAAAAAAGAGAGAGAAACAAACCAAGAAACAGACTCTTAACTATAGAGAACAAACTCATGGTTACCATGAGGGGAGGTTGTGAATGGGTGAAGTAGGTGATGGGGATTAAGATGTGGGGCTCGAACTCACGAACTGTGAGATCATGACCTGAGCCAAAGCTGGATGCTTAAACGGCTGAGCCACCCAGGTGCCCCTAAAGCAACACTACTCTTGCTGCGTTGGAGACATTTCTAACCTATTCTATTTCGTTTATATTTTGGATGCTTCTCATTACGACTAAATTTATTTCATAACTCATTAATGGGGCTTGACCCCATTAAAAACCACTTCCTTGGAAGACCCTCATGCTCATGCTGCTTCTATTTACAAGAAGCAATTGTTTTGAGGTTCTTGTGTACCTTTACAACTTCGTTGGATTTTTTTGCTGAGAACCAACCGTGTGCACATCACCTTGTGAGGCTTTGTGGGAAGTGCAAAGAGTTTGGCTTCCAACTACCTCAAGCCAGGAATTTTCTGAGTTGCTAGGAAACCAGGATGGACAAAAGGACCTACCATCTCTGCTCTCATAGAGTTTATAATCTAGTGGATGAAAGAAATTCAAACTACAGGAATTTTGAAAATTAAGCCATTCACTTGACTAGCTTTAAGTAAACAACTTTATTAACACTTTCTGGGTAGAAGGTATGTTTTTCTTGTCTAAGAGGATCAGTCTCATTTCAATAGCTGAGAAAATAGAATTCAGTCCCTCCCTACAAATGACATTGTTATTTTGTGTTTGAATTCAAGGTTATTTGTAATTTACATGCTGCCTCACATGATTGAATGGGTTGTACAGTAGAAATAAAGTGATTTGGGAGTTCAGGAGAAGAAATGATTAAGTCACATTCAAACATTTCAACCCTCAGAAAGCTTGGTAAGACCGTAAGAGTTCCCCTTACCCATATTTTTTTCCTTCAGGAGTAGCTAATGTAATTATTCTTGGAAAAACAGACAAAATAGTCTTTTTAAAGAGAAGAGTGGTAACTTCTAGAGTTTTGCAATCTTCTCTGAATAAACTCTTAAAATCCATCATTTGGAATTTTACTCCTCTAAATCCTTATTTCAAAAACCGTGAAACATAGTGGAACATTTCCTGAAGATCGACAGGTCAGGGAACCAAAGGTTGTCACTTTTCTGAGAGAACCTGTACTTTGCTGTTAAATCACTGAGAACTTCATGAGCACTGACCAAGAGACTACACTACATGTAAACAGACATCTGCTTCTGACTTCTAGAAGCTCAAGTGGCAACTTCAAAGCACCATTCAGTGAAACCCTGCACACATATTCTTGGGAATCTGTTAAGATATTTGTGCCTTGGGAATTGGCTCATTCTATAAACTCATAATAGTATCCTTCTTGGCAAAAAAGAAATCATTTAGGTACAACAGAGTGATTGTTATGAGAAAATAGGCAAAGAGATTTTTACAATGTGGATGCTGAGGAGAGCCACCTTCATAAAGGACCAGATCTCTCCGTAATTGTCAGTGTTCAGCAGTGTTCCTCCTGACCTTACCCCCTATGTGAAATCCACTGTTACATGCTCTTAGAGCTCCACCACGTCTCTCCTTAATGTTCAGGGGGAGTTTTAATTGTCCATTAATTTATGACTATTTAGGCCACAAGCATCTCTCTCTCTATGGAGTCCTTACTAGACTACAGGCTCCATAAAGGTAGAGATTCGATTTTTACTTTGCCATTACTATATCCCCCAGTACTAAGCACTGTGATTAATAAATAATACTTGTTTAAGAAATATTTATTGAATGAATGGGCATTTTAAGATCATCTGGAATGCTGGTTGAAACAAGATACTTCAATTTTGCCAAATCTTTGTTATTTATTAGTGATCCAAAAGCAACTAACTAATAATCCCTCACATTGTTCTTCTTTTTGTTTTACAGTCAACTTTGACCACTTTGAAATTTTGCGAGCGATTGGGAAAGGCAGTTTTGGAAAGGTGAGAACCATAATGATTAACCACTGGCAGGGTTATATGCCTCAGGGAACAGAGTCTGAGAATATTCAGATTATCCAGTGATGGGGACCCTGAGGAACGATAATTCAGAGAGGTTGTTATAAAATTGTCACTACAGTTTGAGGTGTGTGATATAATGAACACCAGTTGTTCTTAGAATTATTTCATCGTCATGCCCATTGACTCTCACTAGATTTTAAGACTTTCTCTCCACGATGAGGAGGACGGTAAACTTTTGGACTCAGTGGCCAACTGTATCAGTATCTTCAGTAATAGTTATCTTCTCAATGTAAGAGTTAAATCTTATGTGGAAAAGAAGCTGTCCCGTTTCTGTTTTTTCCTCAGGTATCCAATGTTTTTATTCTCAAAAATATACCATGAAAGATAGATCTAGTCTAATTAAAAATTTTTTTTTAATGTTTAATTTTTTTTTGAGAGAGACACAGGGTGTGAGCAGGGGAGGGACAGAGAGAGGGAGACACAGAATCTGAAGCAGGCTCAAGGCTCTAAGCTGTCCATCAGCACAGAGCCCGACACGGGGCTCAAACCGACACGCCATGAGATCATGACCTGAGCTGAAGTCAGATGCTTCAGTGACCCACCCAGGCACCCCACCAAGCTAATTATTTTTGCAAGAACGTTCTAGATTCAAGTCCTGATCATTAGTTTCTTGGTGGAGACATACTTCGAGAATATTTCTTATTAATATGGAGCTTGCATTTTAAAATCATCTGCTGTCCACTTTACCAGACATACAGAACCTCTAAAAGAATTTTGAAAATACGGATATCATGTTCCCTATTTTCCAAGTGCTTTAAGTCCTTTTAGGTTATATCAAGTATGGTTAAAGAGAAATTCTTCACACAGTATTGTTCAGCTTGGTAGTTTAGCCATGCCCATTAAAGTCACTCAAAGCAGAGTGCGGATGTCATTTGCTGTTGGCAGATTCCTGGCAAAGAAGCGGCCGTTTTCTCCAAAATGCTGTCTAAACAAAACCCCAAGAGCCAAAAACAGGCAGACTCCTTTGAGAAAACAGAGATTCAAGAATTGACCTGGCATAGGGGAAGAAAATGAATTTTTTTACTCCGAAATCAGAGCTCAGTGGCAACTTGAGCATCAGAGTATTTGCAAGTGATAAGGCCTCCAGGCCATGCCACCCAACAGGTCTTGTTCTGTCTCTTGCAGCCATGATCTGTCAACGCCCTGACCACCTTCTCACTCTGGTTTGCACCATTAGGTCTGCATTGTGCAGAAGAATGATACCAAGAAGATGTACGCAATGAAATACATGAATAAACAAAAGTGTGTGGAACGCAACGAAGTGAGAAATGTCTTCAAGGAGCTCCAGATCATGCAGGGTCTGGAGCATCCTTTCCTGGTTAATTTGTGGTAAGTGTTTGTATGGGATCTTGCAATGGAGATACTCCCACCTTCACCTCAAACATTGTTCTGGAAACCCGTCCTGATTTCTAGGTGTGCATTTGCAAAATCTTTGGTAGGCTCTTCCTTGAGGGCTTTGGTTCTCCTTGACTTATGTGACACTATAATGAAACAAATTGTTTTACTGTCACCAATAAATACTGCTTGGTTTATTTGTCACAGTTCCCCTTGGCCTGGAGGATAGTATATTTTTCAAAACACTGTAGCTAAATAGGCAGGCAAAGAATGAGTTCAAATGTCTTGTCATTCAGTGGATACTCTTCCCTCATTAATTGTGGGGCAGTGACTGTGGCTACTAACTGTCATCAATGGCTGGTGTGAGGTTGATCTTCAGAACTTGGACAAAAACCACTCTTTCTTTACAATGACTGGGAGTAGAAATGGTTTCCTTAGAGCATCCTTCCTGAGCAGAATCAGGACAGGCACTACTACCATTCTTGCCAAATAGCTTTTAACAGAGTTAGAGCTAACTTAGATCAGTGGCTAGACTGTGATCCTAAAGCCAGGATCATAATCCAAGGCTCAGAAAATGGCTAGAATCTGGCTGTGTCTCTTACTCCCTGCTCTTTTCTTATGCGTGGAGGTCTGTATGTGGCTCTCTTACTTTTCTCTACATTTTAATGCATCCATTATGTTAAGAAACTGTTCTTAAAGCTAATTCAGTGTGGCAGTTATTTAAATATGCATACCAAGCAGTTTCTACTAGCAAAGGCAAAAAAAAAGTCTTTATTCAGAGAATACTAATGGGAGAATAATTGAAATGTCACTGTGTGTTTAAGGACATTTCTCTGGAGGAATAAAACCTGTCTCCCTCCATCTTTAATTGATACAGTTCACTTGATATACAATTTGCTCAAAGACTCTACACCATAGTTGCAAAGAAGATGGTTTTGTGTGAGTTGGAAATAGGTCCCTTGAGTTCATGCAGTACTCAGATGTGGTGGAGTCGAATTTTGACCCACGCTCAGTGGATTTAATCAGTAGCTTAGAGTGGCCTATTCACAACGCTGCCACGCAGAGGCACATGGACACAGCTCTCTCGTCCCCACCCTTAGCAATTAGAAGATTGCCTGTTTCTCCCCCTCTCTCTTCCCTGAGAATGATGAGGTGCTCTCAATTCACATCCTTGCTTTGTTCAAAGTCACATTTTCCTTCTTCCAAAGTCCAGCCAACTAACTTTCTCCTTTTAAGACCAGGAACTCTTCAGAAGGACATACTTAGCATTTCTCCCTTTCAGGCCCGTCTCTCCTCACTGAGTAGGCAAAATGGATTTCAGTTTATTCCCAATTTTTTTATAAGGGGTGTTAGGAGACTTGAAGCTGGGCAAAGTTTACAGATTTTGCTGTTTACTAACATGGTGTCATTCCAGGAAACACTCTGATCTCCACACATGCTGGCTTGGGGATAACATGGGGTATAGCCTTGTCTTCCCTTTTTCCCACACTGAATCTCTGCAGAACATCAGGTACCATTAATAGTGATAGAGGAGAGGGATGCCTGGGTGGCTCAGTCGGTTGAATGTTCAACTCTTGATTTCAGCTCAGGTCATGATTTCATGGTTCGTGGGATCAAGCCTCACATTGGTCTCTGGGCTTACAACACAGAGCCTGCTGGGGATTCTCTCTCATTCTCTCTCTCTCTCTGCCTCCTCCCCAGCTCACATGCATGCGTACTCTCTCTCTCAAAATAAATAAATAAACTTAAAAAAATAGCGATGGGGAGAGAAGAAATCCCTCCCCACCTTAATTCCACCACTTTCAGAACTGGAAACCTAGAGGGGGCTTCCTTAAAATATGGAAGAAAAAGTTTTAATCTTTCAAATCCTGAGATGAAAATATTCAGAAAGAATATTTATTTCTTCTAATAAAGGCTTTCTGCCTTGGTAAGTACAGCATAGCCAATGTAAGTGACTCTTTCTCCAACTATTAAACACCTTGCAATGCTTCTGGAGGTGTGACCTGAGAGTAATCTTTATCATTTTTAAGTCAATTATGAGATAGGGTTAATGTGTGTAACTAGGGTTGTTTTTATGGACAAAGGGAGACAAAGGGCTATTCCAAGCACAGAGTAGGCCTATCACAAATGGGAGTCCCCCCACCCCATCCTTGCTCCCTTAAGGTGTAGTACTCGCGACATGCCCGCCACCACCAGGCCACTGTGGTCATCCAACATGCAAATTTCAAAGGTGCCCAGCCTCAAAACATCACAGGAAGCTGTGTGTGGTCAGGGAGGGACAAGTCTCATTCTCTGTAAGAGCTTATGTTTGTTTCGTTTTCCACCTTTCTGCTGCAAATCAAAGGGGAAAAAAATATCCAAAGATTCCCCATTATGTGCAATTTAATCAAGAGTTTGTGTCCTAGGTTTAACTAGACTTATCTTTACATCCCCAAAGCTTCAGGAGCAAATTGGCTAAAGCACAGTGTGATTAATAATGTAACAGCAATACTTTTTCATTCCTACGTACCCCTCGTGTACTCGATCTTACTGATAAGCTATGTAGGCCTCTCAATATTGCTTTCAGTAATCTGCTCGTGGATACTCAAAGTGCCTGTAACCTCTGGGATGTGTTCAGAAAATTCTGGTTTTCAGGCTGAGGAAAAATACAAGCTGTTTCTTTTAAGCAGGCTTTATATTAATGTTAAGAAGTTGGCTATATGTGTGTGTGTGCATGTGTGCGTGTGTGTGTGTGTGTGTGTGTATGTAGAGGTATAAATACATACATATGTGATAGGTGAAAACTTTGCACATTGTAGTCAACTAGAAGAAAGCAAAATCACGTAGAAAAATGAAAATTCCCCAGTAGTGCTATCACCTTGAAACAACCACGTCTATGGAAACCAATTTGACAATAAATTTCATATATAAATAAAAAAAAATAAAAAAAAAATAAAAAAAGAAACAACCACGTCTAACATGTTCTTGCCAATAAAATGTCTATATTTGTTTTTTTGCTTTTGATCTTGTATTAGCCCCGTTCATTCCCTCATTCATGGGTGTATTTATCAAGCAGCACAAACAAGTTATAATTAGAGTTTGCCAGATGAAATACAGGATGCACACTTAGATTTGAAGTTCAGATAAATAACCAGTCATCTTTAGTCTATGTCCCAAATATTGCATGGTGCCTGTTTTATCTGAAAATTACTCATGTTCTGAATTTCTACTTTAAATGGGCATCTTGAATTTTTATTCACCAAATTCGGCAACCCTAATGGTAACACAGACCCATAGTGTGAGGGTGCAGTGGTGAGTACTCGTGGACAGAGCCCCTGATCGACCCCACATTCCCAGTAACTGTGAAAGGCTGATATTAATCACATGGCACATAAATATGTCAATGTGAGAAGTGCATGAAGGACTAAGTAGAAGAGGGGTGTGTGTGTGTGTGTGTGTGTGTGTGTGTATCCTGGGCTGGGGCAGCAGAGTTAAGGGTGAAAATACATTTTGAACTAAAATTCAACCTTCCCAGCCCCACGGACCTGACCCCGCTCAGGAACACAATCATCAGATGTAGGCCATGTTATAAAGGAAAAGGCAGCCTGGAGGGGCTGGCATCCAGGAAAAGCAAAGAAAATCTTCCTGCGAGTCCCTCCCTGAGGGCCGCTAACAAAGCGCCGGCAACCCACAGCCTTCGAACAAATGGGCCCCAGTGCTGCCCGGCAGAGCCCTGTCCCCCAGGTGGCTTTTGTTAATTGAGATTAAGCCTGCAGCTGCACACAGTCCCTCGGGGCTCCAATCTCCCCTCAGCCTTGTCTCTTGTTCTTTGGGAACAGAAGGGACCCACGTGTGGGTTCAGGAAATTAGAAGACAAGATAGTCTGTTTTGAGCAGAAAGGACCACCTGTATCGGGAGTGTGAAAAGGGTCCTGTGAGTAGCTGGACACAGCCAGATGAACAGACACCCTGGAACCAACCTCCATTATTTATGACTGTGCACCAGTGTTTCTTCACAGAATCGTAAACTAGGAGAATTCAGGGTAGCCTACAGAGCCACAGAACCAAGAGGAGCTTCCGGGTCAATGGCATTCTCCTACTCAGAGTTTTACCTATATTGTCTGATTTATTCATCCTAACAGGTTAGGCTCATAGCAATTATTAGTCCCATCTTACACCAGAGAAACTGAGGCTCAGAGAGGGTGAGTCATTTTCCTAGAGTCACACAGCCAGAAACTAGCAGAGCCAGGACTCAAACCCAGGAATTCGGCTTCGAAAACCCAGCCCTTTCCGCTACGCTATACCATGCCCTGTGGGCATCTTGTAGGACTCTCTTACAAAATATGAAGGAAATGGAATTTATTTTGTTCAGTGTCT
Source organism: Herpailurus yagouaroundi (assembly GCF_014898765.1). Classification (NCBI taxonomy): domain Eukaryota; kingdom Metazoa; phylum Chordata; class Mammalia; order Carnivora; family Felidae; genus Herpailurus; species Herpailurus yagouaroundi. The sequence continues at coordinate 117,600,157 of NW_024412377.1, read as the reverse complement.
TTCATATCCCACAAGAATACAAACTCCATGAGGCAGGAAGGTTTGTGTATTTTGCTCACTGCTTCATTCCCCATCCCCTATGATAATTCCTCACACAGAGTAAGTGTTCCACAAATATCTGTGGAATGAATAAATGAGTGAGTGAATGAATGAATGAATGAATGAAGTTTAGTGGTGGAATCAGGCTTCTGATTCTTGCTCCTGTCCCATGATGCCACTGCCAGTTCCTGCACACTTACAAATATGTAATCAGGGCCATCTCAGGTTCTGCACAGGTCCTGAAGTCAGAGGGACTTGGGTTTGAATCCTCACTTTGCCACTTGGTAACTCTGTGAACTGACCCATTTAGAGTATGTATTTTGCTCGGTTCCTCACTCATAATTGGGAACAACAGCAATTGCCATGGCAGAAGGTACTGCTATGAAGATGTCTATAAAGCACTTCACACATAATGGGTGCTTCATAAATGTGGACTCAGGGGCTCCTGGGTGGCTCATTTGGTTAAGTGTCCTACTCTTGATTTGGGCTCAGGTCATGATCTCACAGTTTAAGCCCCACTTTAAGGGACTCACATGATCTCACACTTTAAGCCCCAGCTACACTGACAAGGCAGAGCCTGCTTGGGATTCTCTCTCTCCCTCTCTTCCTCTCTCTTCCCCTCCCCTGCTCATACTTGGATGTGCATGCTCTCTCTCAAAAATAAATAAACAAACTTAAAAAAAATGAGGACTTCAAACAAAAACTCTGTGAGGTCCCACCCCAAATGCAATGTTCCCTCAAGCCCTATAGCCAGAGAAGATTCTGTTTGTTTGTTTGTTTGTTTGTTTGTTTGTTTGTTTGTTTGTTTTTGACAGAGAGTGCAAGCTGGGAGGGGCAGAGAGAGAGAGAGAGAGAGAGAGAGAGGGAGAGAGAATCCCAAGCAGGCTCCACACTATCAGCACGGGGCCCAATGTGGGGCCCAAACTCACGAACGGTGAGGTCATGACCTGAACTGAGATCAACAGTCAGATCAGAGAGACGCTCAACTGACTGAGCCACCCAGGTGCCCCAGAGAAGATATTTAAGTAGACATGTGTACCTGAGTGTGAGCTAGCCTGGGCATTAGAAAGTCTTTGGATTTGTTCTAAACTTTTAAAAATTTAAGTAATTTTAAAAAATATAAAATACAGGGTGCCTGGGTGGCTCAGTTACTTGAGCGTCGACTTCGGCTCAGGTCATTATCTTGTGGTTTGAGAATTCAAGCCCCATGTTGGACTCTGCACTGACAGCTCACAACCTGGAACCTGCTTTGGATTCTGCCTCCCTCTCTGCCCCCTCCCCTGCTCATGTGGTTTCTCTCTCAAGAATAAATAAACATAGGGGCGCCTGGGTGGCTCAGTTGGTTAAGCGTCCGACTTCAGCTCAGGTCACGATCTCGCGGTCTGCGAGTTCAAGCCCCGCGTCGGGCTCTGGGCTGATGGCTCAGAGCCTGGAGCCTGCTTCCGATTCTGTGTTTCCCTCTCTCTCTGCCCCTCCCCCGTTCATGCTGTGTCTCTCTCTGTCTCAAAAATAAATAAAAACGTTAAAAAATTTTTTTTTAAAGAATAAACATTAAACATTTTTTAATTAAAAAATATATATAATACATATTTTATATAAAATATGGGAACACAGACATTCTAAATAAAATAATAAATACCCATATTTCATTATGCAGAAATAACTGCTGTATTAGGTTCCTAATGCTGCTGGAGCAAATTATCATAAACTTAGTGACTAAAACAACATGAATTGGAGTAAATGGACTTAAAGCTATTTTCACAATATAATTAAGACATTATTTTCTTTTGCCCTGCATTGCTTGCACTGAAAGCTCACAAACAACAAAACTAATCAGAACAATGATTACCTATGGGTTGCAGAGATTAACAAGAAGGTCACATGTGGGAAACTTGGAGAGTGGTTAAAATATTCTGTTCTCGTAATTGTGGTGCTGCTTAGATCAGGGTGTAGATTTGTAAATATTCATTAAATTCTATACTTAATATCTGTGCATTTCACTGTAAATGAATTTTAGCTATTTCAGAAGAAAATGAAAAAGCTTAAAAACCTCAAACTCAGTATCTTACAATTCGGGAGGAGGTCAGAAATGCAAAATCAGTGTCATTAGGCTAGCATGAAGCTGTCTGCAGAGCTATATTCCTTCTGGAGGTCTAGAAAAGAGTGTTTTCTTCCCTTTTCCTGCTTTTTGAGGCTGCCTGAATTCATTGGTTCCAGGCGCCTTCCTCCACCTTCAAAGCTAGCCACGTAGCATCTTCCGCACTCTCTCTAACGGCAACTCTCTGCCTGTCAGGTCCATCTTGAAAGGACTCCTCTGATCACATTGGGTCTACCTGGTGGCAATAGTTCCCTCTTGACCAAATTCTAGCCAGGCTCTTCTGCACCATCTTCTTGACTAGGCCTCGACCTTGGTCTATAAAGACGTGAACAAAACACTAACACCATTTCTAACAGCTCAGGACTGTATCCCTAGGATGACATTAGCTCCCCTTAAAGTGTCTGCCTGAGAAAATGCAAAGCTGCCACAAGAATTTAGTTTGCTCCATCTAGCACCAGAAGATGGCTCCCCTGTCTCCCAGCCTCCGTGGGAGGGGAGGAGCCTAACTTTGATAAGTGCAGGTTAACAAACCCAGATGGGTTTCACATGGACCAACCCTGTTCCTGGCTCTTTGTAACTGTTACTCCACTGACTACCAGGTCCTGGCTTACCCCTTCTCCATGCCCTCATCCTCCCTTCCAAACAGTCACTTCTGTGCACATCAGAGTTGAGTTCAGTCCACACTATTGGATTCCAATTGCAATAGTCTATCATTGGCTAAAATCAACTCTTCTTACCTTAGTGTCCAGCTTTGTTATCTTAGGAAGGGATGTGATTAAATTAAGGATCTTGAGAAAGGAGAGGTTACCCTGTATTATCCGGTGCTATCGCAGGACAAAGGTGTCCTTGGGTATGGCCCGGACAAGCGTGGCTAATTGGAGAACAAGGGACAGCAGTCCCTGAAGAGGAACTTAGCAGAGAACAGTGTTAATTGTGTGGCCTGTACACAGTAATGGTCGCAGACATGGTCGTTGAATGACTGAGTGGTGGACCAAAAGGCAGGAAACTGAGTCTTTATAATGCAGACATTCACTTACTCATTTACTCATCAATATTGCAGAGGATTCGTTTATTGCAGACAACACAAGAAGCTATCAGAAAATTTCAAGTAAAAAGAAATTTTACTTGAGGGAGGACATGGAGTAGTCTACAGCCTCAGACATAAAGGTGAAGAAGCAGAGGTCTCCAGAAAATGAGGGACAAAGGCAGTTCTGGGAATCTAGGCAGCAGGAACCAACAGACAGGCTCTCAAGGCTGTCTCAGCTGAGATGAATCAGCTCCAACCAATTTTCTAACCTTGTGTCCCCCACTCAAGGTTCAAAGTCCTGGGAGAGAGTCCAACTGGCGCTGCTCAGAAAATATGCCTGATCCTTGGCTAAAAGAAAGAGTAAAATAAATAATGACTCCTACATTGTTGGCCTGAGCCACTGGATGAATGATTGTGTCATCCACTAAGATGGGGAGATCTGAGGAGAATCAGATTCATTGTGAAAATCAAGAAACCTCTTTTAGCTGTGTTAATTTTGAGTTGCCTTTTAGTCATCCAAGTAGAGCTGCGGAACAGGCAGCAAGTCCAAAGCTCAGAAGAGACATCCAGGGTCCAAGGAAAAGTCCAACAAAACACAAATATGGGGAAAATAGGCTTATAGATGCTAGTTAAGCCAAGACTTGAAGGGAGCATATGTGGAGAGAAATTAAATAGCTAAAAGAAAAGAGCCAAGGAGTAAAGACCCAGAGCATCCTTATAGTTCTGATGGAGAAACAAGACTCAGGCAACCAGACAGAGAAGGAACAGCCTGGAAGCTAGGGCGAGTGCGGCATCCTAGAATCTAGAGACTGTTTTACAAAGGAAGGAGTGCACACTATTTCAAGTGCAGTGGAGAGGTCAGAAATACGGAGACAAAGAACTTGGGAAGGAAGGAGACTGCAAACTTGGGAAGATACAGATATTGTGACTTTGATAACCGCCAAGTCCAAATGATTGGACAAAGGATCAGAGGGAGTGGCTTGGTGAGAACACAGGAAGGGAGTGATGTTATTTGGGGAGGGTGGGATGCAAACTGGTTGTGTTGTGTTTTGAGATTCATCCACATCATCATGGGTAGCAATAATGTACTGTGATTTCTCTATCATACTCCATTGTATGAATATCCCATGATCTACTTATCCATCTCACTACTGATGAATATTTGAGTGGTTTCCAGTTTGAGACTTTTACAAATAGTCCTGCTATTAACATTCTTGTTTGTATTTTTTGGTAAGCAAAAGTACATATATTTGGGGATGTAAACCTAAGAATTAAATCATTGGATCCTAGGATTCATAGGGGTTCTGCTGGCAAATGGTTTTCAAAAGAAGTTCCAATTTATACACACATCAGCCATATATGGTAATTCAGGTTGCTATAAAACCCTACCAATATTTGGTATTGTCAGTTGCTCTACAGTGTTCTAGTAAATGTGTACTGTCATCTGGTTGTGGTTTTAGTTTGAACTTCCCTGGTGACTTGGGACTTTGGGCACATTTTTATATGATTGTTGGCCATTTGGAAGCCTCTTTTATAAAGTGCTTAAGTCTTGTACATCTCTTGGTTGCCTTTTCTTCTCAGTGGCCCATTTTTGAATATAATTTATTTGTCCAATCTATGACTTACCTTTCACTCTGTAAGGATATTATTTTTTTTAATTTTAATATTTATTTATTTTTGAGACAGAGAGAGAGACAGAGCACGAGCAGGGCAGGAGCAGAGAGTGGGAGACACAGAATCCAAAGCAGACTCCAGGCTCTGAGCTGTCAGCACAGAGCCTGACGCGGGGCTCTAAGTCACAGACTGCGAGATCATGACCTGAGCTGAAGTCGGACGCTCAACCAACTGAGCCACCCAGGCGCCCCAGGATATTATTTTTTTTAGCAGTCAAAAAGCTTGGATTTAAATGTGGTGTAGATAGTTTATCCATCTTTTCCTCATCAGTTGTGCCTTCTGTGTCCTGTTTAGGAAATCTTTGCCTATACCAAGGTGACAATATTCTACCCTGTTTTGTAGTAGCATGGCTGTTTTAACGTTTACATGTAGATCTGTCATCGAGGGTCAAGATTCACTTTTTCCCCATAAGGAAATCTAATTAACCCAACACCATTCACTGAAAAGTTTCTCCTTTTCTTATTGCACTGCAGTAACACATTTGTTGCTAGTCAAGCCACCAAATATGTACGGATTTCTAGACTTTGTTCTATTGATCTACTAATCAATACACTACACTAATCACTACAATACACTACACTACTACTAATCAATACACTAAGTGTGTACACTTACACATTTATCACACTACCTTAATTACTGTAGTTTTCTACAAGGAACAGAATTCAGTAACATAATTCTTCTGGATTATCTTGACTGGAGTTGGCCCTTTGTAATTCAATGTAAATTTCATAATCAGCTTGTGAACTTGCATTTTATTTTATTTTTTTAATGTTTATTTATTTTTGACAAAAAGAGAGAGAGACAGCATGAGTGGGGGAGGGGCAGAGAGAGAGGGAGACACAGAATCCGAAGCAGGCTTCAGGCTGAGCTGTCAGCACAGAGCCCGACACAGGGCTCGAACTCACAGACCGTGAGATCACGACCTGAGCCGAAGTCTGATGCTCAACCGACTGAGCCACCCAGGGGCCCCTGTCAACTTGCATTTTAAAAGTACTGGTATTTGTAGCAGGTTACATTGAATCTAATTCAGAGAGAATTAAGGTCTTTTTAAAATATTAAACGCGCCTGGGTGGCTCAGTTGGTTAAGCGACTGACTTCGGCTCAGGTCACAATCTCACGGTTCGTGGGTTCCAGCCCCGAGTCAGTCTCTGTGTTGACAGCTCAGAGCCCAGAGCCTGCTTTGGATTCTTTGTCTCCCTCTCTCTCTGCCCCTTCTCTACTCACTCTCTGTTTCTCTCTAAATACACAAATAATTAAAATTAAAATATTTAGAGTACTCTAAATAAACATTGAAAAAATTAAAAAAAATTAAACCTTCCTTCATAAATTTTATATATATCTATGTATTTTCCTGTATATTTAGGTATCCCTTGATTTCTCTCCTGGGTTTCACTTTTTATTGTAGAGAGCTAACGTATCTGTCTTTAGATTTATGCCTATGCATATTTCTGATATGATTACAAATGGTAATTACTTATCAAAATTTTATTTTCTAGTGATTTGTTGCTTGTTTAGCAATATACAGTTGATTTTTCTTTTCTTTTAACTTTATTTTTTATTTTTTAAAATTTACATCCAAATTGGCATATAATGAAGCAATGATTTCAGGAGTAGATTCCTTAATGCCCCTTACTCACTTAGCCCATCCCCCCCTCCCACCACCCCTCCAGCAACCCTCAGTTTGTTCTCCATATTTATGAGTCTCTTCTATTTTGTCCCCCTCCCTGTTTTTATATTAATTTTGTTTCCCTTCCCTTATATTCATCTGTTTTGTCTCTTAAAGTCCTCATATGAGTGAAATCATAGGTTTTTTGTCTTTCTCTGACAGACTAATTTCACTTAGCATAATACCCTCCAGTTCCATCCACATAGTTGCAAATGGCAAGATTTCCTTCTTTTTGATTGCCGAGTAATACTCCATCGTATATATGTACCACATCTTCTTTATCCATTCATCCATCAATGGACATTTGGGCTCTTTCCATACTTTGGCTATTGTTGATAGTGCTGCTATAAACATGGGGGTGCATGTGTCCCTTCAAAACAGCACCCCTGTATCCCTTGGATAAATGCCTAGTAGTGCAATGGCTGGGTCATAGGGTAGTTCTATTTTTAGCTTTTTGAGGAACCTCCATACTGTTATCCAGAGTGGCTGCACCACCTTGCATTCCCACCAACAATGCAAAAGACTCCGCATCCTTGCCAACATCTGTTGTTGCTTGAGTTGTTCATGTTAGCCATTCTGACAGGTGTAAGGTGGTATCTCATTGTGGTTTTGATTTGTATTTCCCTGATGATGAGTGATGTGGAGCATTTTTTCATGTGTCGGTTGGCCATCTGGATGTCTTCTTTAGAGAAGTATCTATTCATGTCTTCTGCCCATTTCTTCATTGGATTATTTGTTTTTTGGGTGTTGAGTTTGATAAATTCTTTATAGATTTTGGATACTAACCCTTTATCTGATATGTCATTTGCAAATATCTTCTCCCATTCTGTCAGTTGCCTTTTAGTTTTGCTGATTGTTTCCTTCACTGTGCAGAAGCTTTTTATTTTGATGAGGTCCCAGTAGTTCCTTTTTGCTTTTGTTTCCCTTGCCTCCAGAGACGTGTTGAGTAAGAAGTTGCTGTGGCCAAGATCAAAGAGGTTTTTGCCTGCTTTCTCCTCGAGTTTTTTGATAGCTTCCTGTCTTACATTGAGGTCTTTCATCCATGCTGCATTTCTTTTTGTGTATGGTATAAGAAAGTGGTCCAGGTTCATTTTTCTGCATGTCGCTGTCCAGTTTTCCCAGCACCACTTGCTGAAGAGACTGTCTTTATTCCACTGGATATTCTTTCCTGATTTGTCAAAGATTAGTTGGCCATACGATTGTGGGTCCATTTCTGGGATCTCTATTCTATTCCATTGATCCGAGTGTCTGTTCTTGTGCCAGTACCATACTGTCTTGATGATTATAGCTTTGTAGTATAGCTTGAAGTCTGGGGTTGTGATGCCTCCTGCTTTGGTTTTCTTTTTCAAGATTGCTTTGGCTATTCGGGGTCTTTCCTGGTTCCATACAAATTTTAGGATTATTTGTTCTAGCTCTGTGAAGAATGCTGGTGTTATAGGGACTGCATTGAATATGTTGATTGCTTTGGGTATTATCGACATTTTAACAATATTTGTTCTTCCTATCCAGGAGCATGGAATCTTTTTCCATTTCTTTGTGTCTTCTTCAATTTCTTTCATAAGCTTTCTACAGTTTTGAGTGTATAGATTTTTCACCTCTTTGGTTAGATTTATTCCTAGGTATTTTATGTTTTTTTGTGAAACTATAAATGAGATCGATTCCTTGACTTCTCTTTCTGTCACTTCATTGTTGGTGTATAGGAATGCAACCGATTTCTGTGCATTGATTTTGTATCCTGCAACTTTGCTGAATTCATGAATCAGTTCTAGCAGTTTTTTGGTGGAATCTTTAGGGTTATCCGTGTAGAGTATCATGTCATCTGTGACGAGTGAAAGTTTGACCTCCTTCTGGCTGATTTGGATGCCTTTTATTTCTTTGTGTTGTCTGATTGCAGAGGCTAAGACTTCCAATACTATGTTGATTAACAGTGGTGAGAGTGGACATCCCTGTCTTGTTCCTGACCTTAGGGGGAAAGCTCTCAGTTTTTCCCCACTGAGAATCATATTAGCATTGGGTCGTTCATATATGGCTTTTATGATCTCGAGGTATGATCCTTCTATATCTACTTTGTTGAGGGTTTTTATCAAGAAGGCATGCTGTATTTTGTCAAACGCTTTCTCTGCATCTATCGAGAGGATCATATGGTTCTTGTCCTTTGTTGTATTGGTGTGATGAATCACATGAATTGTTTTGCAGATAATGAACCAGCCCTGTATCCCAGGTATAAATCCTGCTTGGTCGTGGCAAATAATTTTTTTAATGTATTGTTGGATCCGGTTGGCTAATATCTTGTTGAGGATTTTTGCATCCATGTTCATCAGGGAAATTGGTCTATAGTTCTCCTTTTTAGTAGGGTCTCTGTCTGGTTTTGGAATCAAGGTAATGCTGGCTTCATATAAAGAGTTTGGAAGTTTTCCTTCCATTTCTATTTTTTGGAACAGTTTCAAGAGAATAGGTATTAACTCTTCTTTAAATGTTTGGTAGAATTCCCCTGGAAAGCCATCTGGTCCTGGACTCGGTTTTTTTGGCAGATTTTTGATTACTAATTCGATTTCCTTACTGGTTTTGGTTCTGTTCAAATTTTCTATTTCTTCCTGTTTCAGTTTTGGTAGTGTATATGTTTCTAGGAATTTGTCCATTTCTTCTAGATTGCCCATTTTATTGGCATATAATTGCTCATAATATTCTCTTATTATTGTTTTTATTTCTGTTGTGTTGGTTGTGATCTCTCCTCTTTCATTCTTGATTTTACTTATTTGGGTCCTTTCCTTCTTCTTCCTGATCAAACTGGCTAGTGGTTTATCAGTTTTGTTAATTCTTTCAAAGAACCAGCTTCTGGTTTCGTTGATCTGTTCTACTGTATTTTTTTTTTTTTTTGGTTTCAATAGCATTAATTTCTGCTCTAATATTTATTATTTCCTGTCTTGTGCTGGTTTTGGGTTTTATTTCCTGTTCTTTTTCCAGCTCCTTAAGTCATAAGGTTAGGTTGTGTATCTGAGATCTTTCTTCCTTCTTTAGGAAGTCCTGGATTGCTATATACTTTTCTCTTATGACCGCCTTTGCTGTGTCCCAGAGGTTTTGGGTTGTGGTTGCTATCATTTTCATTAACTTCCATATACTTTTTAATTCCCTCTTTAACTGCTGGTTAGCCCATTCATTCTTTGGTAGGATGTTCTTCAGTCTCCAAGTATTTGTTACCTTTCCAAATTTTTTCTTGTGGTTGATTTCAAGTTTCATAGCATTGTGGTCTGAAAATATGCACGGTATGATCTCAGTATTTTTGTACTTACTTAGGGCTGATTTGTGTCCCAATATATGGTCTATTCTGGAGAATGTTCCATGTGCACTGGAGAAGAATGTATATTCTGCTTTAGGATGAAATGTTCTGAATATATCTGTTAAATCCATCTGGTCCAATGTGTCATTCAAAGCCATTGTTTCCTTGTTGATTTTTTGCTTACATGATCTGTCCATTGCTGTGAGTGGGGTGTTGAAGTCTACTATTATGGTATTACTATTGATGAGTTTCTTTATGTTTGTGATTGATTTATATATTTGGGTGCTTCTACTTTTGGCGCATAAATGTTTACAATTGTTAGGTCTTCTTGGTCTATAGACTCCTTGATTGTGATATAATGCCCTTCTGCATCTCTTGATACAGTCTTTGTTTTAAAGTCTAGATTGTCTGATACAAGTATGGCTACTCCAGCTTTCTTTTGTTGACCATTAGCATGATAGTTCTCCATGCCCTTATTTTCAATCTGTAGGTGTCTTTAGGTCTAAAGTGGGTCTCTTGTAAACAGCATATAGATGGATCTTGTTTTCTTATCCATTCTGTTACCCTATGTCTTTTGATTGGAGCATTGAGTCCATTGACGTTTAGAGTGAGTACTGAAAGATATGAATTTATTACCATTATGATGCTTGTAGAGTTGGAGTTTCTCGTGGTGTTCTCTGGTCCTTTCTAATCTTTTGTTGCTTTTGGTGTCTATTTATTTATATATATATTTTTTCATCTTTTCTCCCCTCAGAGAGTTCCCCTTAAAATTTCTTGCAGGGCTGGTTTAGTGGTCACAAACTCCTTTAATTTTTGTTTGTCTGGGAAACTTTTTATCTCTTCTTCTATTTTGAATGACAGCCTTGCTGGATAAAGAATTCTTGGCTGCATATTTTTCTGATTCAGCACACTGAATATATCCCGCCACTCCTTTCTGGCCTGCCAAGTTTCTGTAGATAGGTCTGCTGCAAACCTGATCTGTCTTCCCTCGTAGGTTAGAGACTTTTTTTCCCTTGCTGCTTTCATGATTCTCTCCTTGCCTGAGTATTTTGTGAATTTGACTATGATATGCCTTGTTGATGGTCGGGTTTTGTTGAATCTAATGGGAGTCCTCTGTGCTTCCTGGATTTTGAGGTTTGTGTCTTTCCCCAGGTTAGGAAAGTTTTCTGCTATGATTTGCTCACATAACCCTTCTACCCCTGTTTCTCTTCCTCCTCTGGGACCCTTATGATTCTAATGTTGTTCCTTTTTAATGAGTCACTGATTTCTCTAATTCCAAAATCATGCTCTTTTGCCTTAATCTCCCTCTTTTTCTCTGCTTCCTTATTCTCTACAAGTTTGTCCTCTATATCGCTGATTCTCTGTTCTGCCTCATCCATCCTTGCCACCGCTGCATCCATCCGTGATTGCAGCTCAGTTATAGCATTTTTAATTTCATTCTGGCTATTTTTTACTTCTTTTATCTCTGCAGAAAGGGATTCTAATCTATTTTTGACTTCAGCTACTATTCTTATAATCGTGATTCTAAATTCTAAAGCAAGATGTTCAGACATCTTGCTTGCATTTGTGTTGGTTAAATCCCTGGCTGTCGTTTCTTTGTGCTCTTTCTTTTGGGGTGAATTCCTTCATTTTGTCATTTTGAAGGCAGAAAAGGAATTAATGAGGTAGAAAAATTGAAATTAAAAAAATTAAAATAAAAAATATTAAAACTAAAAATTAAAACACACACCCACAAAAATTGAAGAGATGATGCTAGATCCTAGGTGTGTTTTCGTCTGGGTGTTGAAAGTGGTTTGACAGATTAGAAAAACAAAAATAAAAGGGGGGAGGGGAAAAAAAAAAGGGAAATCGTTTGAGAATTTGAAAAAATGAATACACTAAAGTAGACTAAAATGAGATGATGTGGGTAAAATAGAATTTGAAAAACATACACAAAAGTAGAGAATATAGTAGAAAAAAATTAACAAAAAATATTTTTAATAAAAATTAAAAAGAAGTATGAATTTTTTCATTTTATGTATTTAAGAAAAAAGAAATGAAAAAGAAAAAAAGAAATCATTGGAAAATTTGAAAAAGTGAATACACTGTAGTAGACTGAAATAAAATGAGAGTAAGACAGAATTTGAAAAAATTTACATAAAAGCAAAAAATATAATAAAAATTAAATAAAAATATTTTTAAAAGAAATTGAAAGAAAAAATGAAGTTTTTCTCTTTCTGCATTGAAGAAAAAGAAATGAAAGAGAAAAAAAGAAAAATAAAGAAAAAAAGAAACTGTGTGAAAATTTGAAAAGGTGAGTATACTGAAGTAGACTAAAATACAATGATGGAAGTAAAGTAGAATTTGAAAAAAATTTACAAAAATGTAAAAAATATAGTAATAAAAATTAAAGACAGATATTTTTAATAAAAATTGAAAATAAAAATGAGTCTTTTCTCTTTCTATATTCAAGAAAAAGAAAAGAATTATAAAAGAGAAAAAGGAAAAAGAGAAAAAAAAAAGAAAAGTTGAATAGATGAACCTGCTAACAGATTGAAGTAGGACTGAAATTGCTTCATTTTCCCCTAGAGGTCAGTCCATGTAGCTCTTTATAGTCCATAAATTAAGCCGGCAGTGAGATGGTGTTCTTGAAGAGCAAAGTTGGCCCAGTTGGGCGGGGCTCGGTGTAACAGCTCTGCTGTCCCCTAGATGGCGCTGCTAGCCTACTGGGGTGGATTGTTGTGGTGCTTGTACATGCGCATGCAAGTGAGCGGTGAAAATGGCGCCACCCAGCTACCCAGTCTGTTCTCCCGGATCAGCAATCGCGCACTGGTCCTCCCTCTTCAACTCTCATCCCCTCCCCGCTTTTCCACTCTCTGTGCCCAGGCCCCAGGCAGTACCTCTCTCCCAAGTTTTGTCTCAGATGTGGCTTTTTCCCCAGCCCCTTACTTCCGAAGGACTGCGGCTTTGACCGGTTCCGCCCCTCTGTGGAAGGGCCTCACTGAGCAATGGCTGAATGTCGGCTGCACCCAGGAACACCCGCTGGACCCTGCTGTTGCCGGTGCCCCGAGACTGCAGCTAGGTGCCGGGTTGCCCCCCAAAAAGATCGTGAGACAGTGTAGCAGCAGCGTTTCAGGGATTATGGAAAATCACAACACACATCTGGCACCAGGCTTCACCCTTAACAACCTTGCCCCAGCACCAGCGAGTGTGGCTGCCTTCCGGGGTCTGCTGGGACCATGTGGCTTCAACAGTCTCTACCAAATGTCCTTCCAGCAGTGGAACCACTTTTCCCCATGTGGCCCGAGAACCTCTGGACCCTGCTCTGTTCCTGAGGGTTCACGTTTCCCGCCAGAGCACCGCCACCTATGGAGCTGCGGAGTTGCAGCCTTTGCGCTCCCCTTGTTTACAGTCTTAATGGAATTTAAACCCTCTCCTTTCTCCCTTTTTAGTTTAGTCCCTGCGGCTGTTTCCAATTTTCCACTTTCTCTCCAGCTGCTTTTGGGGAGGGGTGCTTTTCCCGTATGCTCCCCCCTCCAGTCTCCATCCTCTCTCTGCCTGCAAAAGGGGTTCCCTACCTTTCGTGGCTTCTTGCTCCCCAAGTTCAGCTCTTCGTGTCATGTACCTGCTGAATTCTGTGGTTCAGTTTGTGCAGATTGTTGTGTTAATCTTCCAATCCGTTTTCTAGGTGTGTAGGATGGTTTAGTGTTGGTCTGTCTGTATTTCATGGACACGAGACATACAAAAAGCTTCCATGCTGTTCTGCCATCTTGGTTCCTCCTACAGTTGACTTTTAATATTGACTTTGTGTCCTCTGAACTTGCTAAATTCTCTTACTAATTCTGATTAGGCTGTATATTCTTATGGATTTTCCATATTTACAATCATGTCATTAACTAATAATGACAGTTTAACTTCTTCCTTTCCCATTTTGATACTTTTATATTCACACTTACTGCATTTGCATCGAGAAGTGTTGGATATAGTAGATATCCTTTGTTTGTCCTCATTTCATGGGAGGTTTTCAAGATTCTAACATTTCATATGATGTTTGCTTTAGTCTCTTTGTAGATAATGTTCATTACAATAAGGAAGTTTTCTTTCAGTCCTAGTTTGTTAGAAGTTTTTATTTACTATAATTTGTCTAATGTGTTTTCTATTGAGATCATTTCTATGATGTGCTGAAGTAAATTAATTGATTTGCAAATCTGAAAATGAGCTTCTTAAAATAAGCCCTACTTGTTCACGTTCTATTAAAATAAATGCTCGTTGGTCATGTTCTATTATCTTTTTGTATATATAATCAGATACTATAATATAGATTTTTTAAACATTTTGTATATTTATTTTCTTATTTGTATGTTATTTATAAATATTTTATGTTTTTCATATATATTATTTTTATTGATATTATTATTGTTAAATATATTTAAAATTTTCAATTGTTAAATACACACACACACACACATTTTAGATGTGCATACACAAGTCTGGGCACAGAGTAGGAGCCCATTGGGAGGAAAGAATGGATAATGTGGGGAAGAATGGGGAGGAATGCCAGAGTGAGCTCCTGAAGATGGTGAGCTGGCTGTGACGGGGGGCTCAGGTAATGAGCTGGCCTTAGGTAGAAGTGGGGCACTACTTTCACTCTGCTAGGAGAGAAGGCAGAGTAGGTAGTGTACAGATTTGTAGGCTGGTAGATTTGTTGGTGGGCAGATGAAGGAGTTCTTGTGTCATTCCGGCTGTGACCTGTGAGGTCATCAACTGAGAAGGAGGACTGGGCATAGTATGGGAGACTGTGAGGAGAGAAGTTGCCGGGTGAATGAATGTCTGAAATTAATAGAGGATTGGAATAAGATTTTCTAAGTAGCCATGTGACACCTGTGGTTATAAATTTAAAGTGAATCCAGCTTTGTGTTGTTCTCCTGAGAGTGCACATAATAGATGTTAGTTTTCTGCTCTTTTCATTTCTTTTATGTCTTCAAAAGTGTATTCATTTATTTTGAGAGAAAGAACATGAGTAGAGAGAGGGCAGAGGGAAAGAGAGGATCCCACACTGACAGCACAGAGCCCAACATGGGGCTCGAACCCATGAACCAGATCATGACCTGAGCCGAAATCATGAGTTGGTTGCTTAACTGACTGAGCCACCTAGTTGCCCCTTGCTGCTGTTTTAATACAGGTATATTTAATCAAGATTGGAGTTTAATTGAGGGCAGTATCCTCACTATACCAAAGTTTGATAAAGTGAAAAGTATATTTTTGGAAGTAGATTTCTTGATTTCTTGCCCAAAACAAAAAACTAGAAAGTGATGGTAAATCTGGGCTCCAAATCCCACCCCCCAAATTCTCTAAGACCTTCAGTGTTAACTTATATTTTATTAGAATATATTGTAATGGAATATTTGTTATATTTATTAGAATACTAGATTATATAATTTATATAGAATATTTTGTTAGAATATTATTTATATATTCATCATGACTTCTAGCGCTCTAAAGCCAATTAAAAAAATTTAAAGAGCCATTTAACCTGATAAATGGTGTGGGTGATGTGGAACAAAATCACCGATTATAACTGAATATTCTCCAGTTTGAGAAAAAAAAAACAACATAATGCCCCTTCCTGCTTCTCTGGTAGAGTTCCAGCCGCTGGATATCAGAATAGAGATGGATAGAAAAGCCCCATGAGATGAGGGTAGAGGCAGAAAGATCCAAACATTTCTGAAGATGCAGTTGGTCTGGTTAGACTATAAACACTAGTCAGGTGAAGGCAAGTGGGCAGTAGTAAAAATGGAGAGGCTGGGGGAGCCTGGGTGGCTTAGTCAGTTAAGCATCCAACTCTTAGTTTCAGTTCAGGTCATGATCTTGTGGTTCATGAGTTTAAGCCTCGCATTGGGCTCTTGGCTGGTGGTGCAGAGCCTGCTTGGGATTCAATCTCTCCCCCTCTCTCAGCCCTTCCCCCACTTACTCTCTCTTAAATAAATAAACTTTAAGAAAATGGAGAGGCTAGAAGGAGGGCATGAAGGGCACAAATAAGAATTTCCATGTTGGGTGGCAGTGCCGAGAAGCCCTCCTCTTGCCCTGCAGTTATGAGGCAAGGGAACCTGGTCAGTGAGGAGACATTGCTTTTCTGGCTAGACAGGCAGAGACAATAACTTGTGCCAGATGAACTTTTCATCTCTCCACTTCATCCCCTCTGGGAAACAGCCAGTCAGAATATGTGACTCAGCACATCCTAGACCTCTCAGCACAGTTAGGACCTCTGCAGCCACTCTCTGAATCACAAGTGGCCATTTGTGATCCCATCGATGACCCAAACTCATCCCGCTTGACTGTCTATGAAATCGGTTGCATGAAGCACAAAAAGTTTTAATTTGCATCATTTTTTTCCCCTTTGGATCCCTGATAAATTCTATAGGTAAGAGTCTGATTTAATTGTTCCTCATTATCATCTGAACTTGTGTCTTGCCTTTTCTTTTTATATAAGTAGCAAATGGTGTTATTCCCCTCTGCCTGTTTACTGGCTATGTCATTCTCTGAGGTAACTGTCTCAAGAGATTCTGTAGAAAATAATAATAGCCAAAATTTCCCTAGGGAAGCTTCATAAATAACATCTCCAGAGCCAGTACAAATGAGCTGACAGATCACAAAGTAGCATTCAAAGCTCTATCCAGAGAAAGGTCAGGGCTTGAGGAACATTCACGAGTATACCAGAATATCAGGAAAATAATCTGCAAGCTGTTGGGTGTGATTTTTAAAAATCATCCACCATATTTTTCATTGTGTAAATTGTAGATTTTTGCTGATTTTTGCTCATTATATTTGAGACTGTCACCTATGATTCCAAGCAGACAAATACGTGTGTTACATTGTCTGAGGCTATCCTGACACCCCACCCGCCCCCTGCCCATCAATCAAAAGTACGTCCTCTGTCAGCGTCTATCCTAGTATCCTGCACTTTTCTTTCATGGCCTCTACCACATTTTATGACTACATATTTGTTGTGCAAATATTATTTATCTCTTGTAGATCATTAGCTTTAAGGAGAGGGAAACCATGTTCCTTGGTTTCGTTCTTTACTCTCAGCACCTTGTGTAAGTAAAGATATAATAAATATTTGTAAAATGGCTGCTAACTAAAAAGTGCTCCTTCTGTACCAAGTTGTATTCCAGAGGTCGCTGATGGAAGCTGAGATGAGCAGAACACAAATTCTTCAAATTATTCAGCCAAATAACAAATTCAGGCCAAAAAATATATTGATGGTTATAATACAGTATAACACAATGAAACCATTTATACTTAGGTTTCTGGAGTGTTCTATAAAGAAATGGCAGACTGCTGCAGAAGTCCAGAGAGGGGAACACAGAGGGGTAACGTTTATGTTTGGCAAGAAGAAGTCAAGAAATTCTGAGGTAGAGGGGAGATGAACCCAAACCCAGAGTCTTTATGTCTCCTGAGATGTACATAGAAGTTTCTTGGGACTAAAAAGGAAGTTTCCATGAGTATTTATTATAGCTATTTGAAGGTATTTCCCTCAGATTCATTCTAACTACTGCTAAAAAGATCTACATAAACTCCCAGTTACCCATGTTTATAAATTTAAGATACATGAGTGTTTAACCTGGATACACTGTACACACAACATATAAAGAGTGGATGAGGTCATTTATGGATGTTTTGATGAAGATGTGGAAGGTGTGGGTTTTTCCTTGAAGAACTTTATAAGACTACTTATGAGCCAGAGAAAAATCACTTTATAAATGAATTTCAAATCTTCTTCCCCTACTGCTAGGTTTTTCTGAAGTTGCGTATACCAGCATATGTGTGTAATATCTTTATTTTCCTTTTGTGGTTGTGTCGATCCTTTTTTAAATATATCCTTTTTCTGTTCACTAAGCATCTGCCCTATAATGCATATGGTAGTATAACATTGCTCTTTTCCTCACTTTGTCGCCATAATACATCTTAGAAATCATTTCAGATCAGAATATATAGATCTGCCTCATTTTTTAAATTGTTGCGCCATCTGTAGTATGAGTTTACTGTGATTTATTCACTTGCTCGCCTACTGACAGGCATGCAAATTGTTTTTTATTTTATATGCTGTAATGAGTGTTCCTGTAAGTAAATCGTGTTATGATTTTTCAAGTGTATCCACAGTGAAAGTTCCTGCAATTAAAGGATAGGGTCAAAAATCATGTGGGATTTTTTTGGTTTTGAAGAGATGTTTCTAAGATGTCTTCACAGGAGCTTCCACCAAATTGGCCTCCATCAGAGCATAAGAGAGCATCCATTTTTCCTGTCCTTGCCCACCATTACTCTCCTCAAACCTTGATGGAAGTGTTCTCACTCTGATACATTAATGACTAAAAGTTGTCTGTACTTATTTGGATTGTAAATTCACTTCCTCTAAATCTATAGCAGAGACAATTTACGTTGTTGTCTCGAGTTGGTTCCAGTGTTATCCAAACCATTAATCTTTCTTGACCCCAGCCTGTCATCCATGCTGTGGCATTTCAGTTGCGCGCGCACACACACACACACACACACACACACACACACACACAGCAACAACTGGGTATGGTTTCTGTCAACTACTGAAATCAGGCTTGCGTACACTTTGGGCTTTCTGTGTTGTCATGGCAAATGAATGAGGTGAAATAATACTGTTTGGTTTTTTTTTTTTTTTTTTTTCCTGAATTTCACACTAGATACACTTAGGAAAATTGCTACAGAGTCACAATAGGATGGGCCATTGCTCCAAAGACACATTTTAAAATTCTGATCCATACTTAACGACTGGGACAGTGTACCCTAACCTCCTCTTGACCCATTCCTGATGGAGCTCTTCTCACAAAAGCTAATGCTCTTCCCAAACTGTGAAAAGCCCGCTGTGAGTACTCCCTTCAGAGTCTAAAAAAACACTGATTAATTGTTCTATCATTTGGGTGTACAGGACAACATTGGTTCTTAAAAACTCTTCTATGGAAATACCTGGCCAATGACCACAAACATCCCACCAGTGGAATGAGACTACCCAAGAGGCATACAAATTGAATTCTGGAAGTTGACTCAAAGGGCATTTACATTTTTTTTTAACGTTTATTTATTATTAAGAGACAGAGAGAGACTCACCATGAGCAGGGGAGGGACAGAGAGAGAGGGAGACACAGAATCGGAAGCAGGTTCCAGGCTCCAAGCTGTCAGCACAGACAGCCCCAACATGGGTCTCGAACTCACAAACTGAGAGCTCATGACCTGAGCCGAAGTCGGACGCTTAACCGACTGAGCCACCCAGGCACCCCAAGGCATTTAAATAATTATTCTATTCCCTGGCAGGATTTTATGGTAAGCTTTGGATGCTTTTTGTTTCGTGAACTTCACTGGCTCTTGTTCACACAGTATGTGTGTTAATTGTGTGGATTTGGATGCAATCCTGCCTCCACAATTTCCTAACATGTGATTCTTGAACAAATATATAACTTCTCTACACCATCATCCTTTTTTCCTGTACTCGCTGTCCTTTTTAAAAGTAACAATTTTATTGAGGTATATTTTACATGTCATAAAATTCACTCATTTCAAGGGAACCATTCAGTGATCTTTAGCAATTTTAGGGAGTAGTACAATAATTGCTATAAATTGATTTCTAAATCTTTTCATCCTCCCCGTAGGATTGCTTGTACCCATTTAGAGTTAATCCCATGCCCCACCCTGAGCCCCAGGCAGTTACTAATCTGTTCTCTGTATCTATACATTGGCCCATTATGGCAATTTCATGTAAGTGACATTACAAATAAGTAATCTCTTGTGCCAGGCTCCTTTTCACAAAGCATTATGTTCATGAGGCTCATCCGTGTTATAGAATGTGCTAGTGGCTCATTCCTCATTAGTGCGGAAATCTATTCTGCTGGATGAATATGCCTCATTTTGTCTGTCCATTCACCAGTTAATGAGTAGTTAGCTTTTCTCTAGTTCTTGGCAATTCCAAATAAGGCTGCAACAAATATTTGTGTACAGGTCTTTTCATGGAAATATGTTTTACTTTTCTTGCTTAGATATCTTGGAGTAGAATTGCTAGGTGAAATGGTAGTACTATGTTTAACTTTTTGAGAGACTCACAAACTGCCTTCCAAAGTGATTGCACCATTTACATTTCACCAGAGGTGTATGAGGGTTCCCTTTTCTCTGCATCCTAAACCAACATTTCTTATCATCTCTTATTTATTGTAGCCATTCAGATAGGCATGACATTTGTGATTTTATTTTCCATTTTTCTACTTCCTAATGATATTGACCATCTTTTCATGTGTATTTTCCTTAGTGAAATATCTGTTCATGTCTCTTCCCATTTTTTGATTGGCTTGTCTTATTATTGAGTTGTAATAGTCCTTTGTAAATTCTGGATATAATTCTTTATTGGTTATATATTTTGCAGATCTTTCCTCCTACTCTGTTGCTTGCCTTTTCATTTTCTTAATGGTGTCTTTTGAAGTGCAAAAGTTTTGAACTGTGGTAATGTCTAATTCATCAATTTTTTTTTAATTTTTTTTTCAACGTTTATTTATTTTTGGGACAGAGAGAGACAGAGCATGAATGGGGGAGGGGCAGAGAGAGAGGGAGACACAGAATCGGAAACAGGCTCCAGGCTCTGAGCCATCAGCCCAGAGCCTGACGCGGGGCTCGAACTCAAGGACCGCGAGATCGTGACCTGGCTGAAGTCGGACGCTTAACCGACTGCGCCACCCAGGCGCCCCTAATTCATCAATTTTTTAATGGATGGATTCATTTAATTTTTTAATGTCCCAGCACCATTTGTTAAACCAACTCTCCTTTCCCAGTACTTTTGCCAAAAATCAATGGACTATGAAACTTTATCTCTCGACTCAATTCTGTTCCATTGACCTATATGTCTATCCTATAGCAGTACCACACTGTCTTAACAAGTATAGCTTTATAGGACATTTAGAAATTGGAAAGGTAAAGTCTTCTGGATTTTTCCTCTTCAAAATTATCTTGGCTATTCTAGATATTTTGCCGTTCCTTGTAAATTTTAGGAACTGCTTGTCAATTTATGCAGAAAGAAAAAGCTTGTGGCAATTTGATAGGAATTGCCTTGATTCTATAGATCAATTTGGGCATAACTGAAATCTTAGCAATATTTGAGTCTTTCAATCCATGAACATGGAGTATTTATTTAGAACTCTTTAATTCTCCTAAGCAAAGTCTTGTACAAAATTTCCTAAATTTATTCCAAAGCATTTTATTGTTTTTGAAACTTTTGTGAATGCAGTTGTACTTAATTTCATTTTCATACTGTTTATTGCTTATTTAGAAAAATATTAATTGATTTTTGCATATCAATCTAGTACTCTGCAACCTTACATATTTTATTTTTTCTAATAGTTTTTCATGGTTTCCTTATGCTTTTCTATGCAGAATCATGTTGTATGTGATTAAAAGTAGTTTTGTTTCCTCCTTTCTGATATGTATGTCTTTTACTGATTTATCATTATTATTATTATTACTATTATTATTATTTTCTTTTAGCTAGTTACACTGGCTAGAATTTCCATTACTACACTAAATAGAAGTGACAGCAGATGATTTCGCTTTCCCTCTGATGCTAGAGGTAAAGCATTCAGTCTTTCCCAATAAGTATCATGGTCACTGTAGGTTTTATTACAGATGCCCTATATCAGATTAAGGAAGCTCTCTTTTATTTCAAGTTCATTAAAAGTTTTTATCATGAATCAGTGTTGTATCTTGTGAAATTCTTTCCCTGTATTTATTGGGATGATCATATGTTTTGTCCTTTATTTTATTAATATGTTGTATTATATTAATTGATTTCCAGGTGTTAATCTCATTTGGCCATGGTGTAGAATTTTTTTAGTATGTTGATGGATTTGGTTTGCTATTTTTTTTTTTGAGGATTAAACGTGACTCCTTAGGATCAATAAAAATGGGGAAATGATACTATTTACCTCATATGTTTGTAGTAACAATTAAATGTATTAACACACAAAGTACCTAACATGGTATCAGATACATAGTAAAAGTTCAATTAACGGGAACCATGTTGCTTAGACCATTGGCAGTAAATGTCTTCATATAATTGCCTCTTATAAAATAATAGGAAACAGCTGCATAAAATTAATCTGCTTCATACCAGAGCTATATTTGATATTCATGGATGGAAAGAGAAAGGTAATTAAAATAAGAGCTAACAGTTACCCATTACAAGCTATCTTCCAGGCACTGTTTTAAGTACTTAATATATATTAACTCGCTTAATCTTCCCGATATCCCTATGAGGTATGTACCATTATACATGGGGATGGTGAGGGCTTTTCTAACTTGTTCCAGTTATAAAGACATTAAGAGGAAGACCTGGGATTTGGACACAAGCAGTCTGGCCCCAGGGCCATGTTCTTTACTACTATGTTATGTGCCATGTTTTATGCTAATTACTTTACAAATATCATATCTAATATACTCTGCCACATGGTACGTAAAATTACTACCAATGTGCAGATATCTTCTCTGAGTTTGTTTCATTTAACAGATTTGCTCCAAATTCACATGTGATATTTAAGCCCAACCGTAATGACACATATTTTCTAACTGTATTTTTTGTGTTTTTAATTAATTCTTCCTTTGATGAATAAATCGCTATCTTTTTTTCTCCAAAACCTGAGAACTTTTAGAAGTGATAACTAATGTCAGGAATTCACTTCCCTTGCTTTTCTAGATAATGCTAGCAGAACTGACCCTTGCTCAGGTAGAGTTTGAATAGGGATTTGGCCTTAAGCAGCAGGTTTTCCTAGGGTCACATGTTTCAAACTTTTTTGACTGCAACCCCTAGAAAGAAATATATTTTTCATTACAACCCAGTAGATATACCCACAGAGACGCACATTATATTCACAAAAACAAAAGTTTCATAGACAATGTTTAGTCGTCCATGTTAACAACATTTTTTTCCTATGCTTTACAGTCTACTTTATTTCTTCAAAAAAAGTGCTTGTTAGAACCCACAGAACTGATTTCACAACCCATTAATGGGTTAAGCCACAATTTGAAAAACACTGCATTGGAAATATTTTAGATCTCTTCCAATGCTCAGATTCCAGTTTACCTCAAGATGGCTTCCATGAGACACCTTTAGGCATATGAGTGACTTCTTTGAACTTAATTGGTAACCATGCTAATTTCTAAAAATAGAACCTAGGGAATGTATATCAGACACACCCAAAACTTGTGTTTTAACCTTATCTCCTTCCTTTCTTCAGTTCATTTATTAACTTGTTATTTTTCTCTACAACTATTTATAGAGGGTACATTTCAGGCAGTGTCCAGGTACTAAGGAGTCAAGGATGAGTAAAAGCAGGACTGCATCCTGATGGCATTGTGGGAATGAAGACATTCTTTTTTTTTTTTAATTTTTTTTTAAACGTTTATTTATTATTTTTGGGACAGAGAGAGACAGAGCATGAACGGGGGAGGGGCAGAGAGAGAGGGAGACACAGAATCGGAAACAGTCTCCAGGCTCTGAGCCATCAGCCCAGAGCCTGACGTGGGGCTCGAACTCACGGACCGCGAGATCGTGACCTGGCTGAAGTCGGACGCTTAACCGACTGCGCCACCCAGGCGCCCCATGGGAATGAAGACATTCAATTCAAAAGCATACAAGAAAATATTTTCAAATTATGCTAAATTCTGTGAACAAGAATATGGTATTGTATATAACAGGAGGACCTGATTAAATATGGAGTGTCAGAAATGTCTCTGCAAGAAGTGTCACTTGGGCTGAGGGTGAAAGATGAAGAGAAAAGAACCAGGCCACTGACAACATCATGAAGATAGGTGCGAGCCACACAACATCACAGTCTTCTAAGGCTGAAGAGAGAATGAACTAGTAGGGGAGGAATGGAAGAGAAAGATCTAAAGAGAAGTCTGAAAAAGTAAACAGAGACAGACCATGCAGGATCCTACAGACCATGGAAAGAGGTGAAAGGGCTTTATGAGGTGGGATGATGCAAGACTCATGACATAAAAATAGAACTAGGGTGTAGAGAATGGATTGGGGAGGTCCAAGGTTGTACAGAGAGACCTAGGAAGAGCTATTGTAGTTGTCTGGGTCAAACATGATGGAACAGGGCTGACTAGGTGGTAGCCTTCTGCTACATATTCCAGTGTAGTGCCCTGCACTTATTCCAGTGAGTGCCCTGCAATGCATTTCACATTTATTGGGACCAGACTTAATAATTTTGGAGCTGTCGGCTAAGAAATGAAAGTCATAAAAATGCAACAGCGAGTCTCTGTGATAAATGGGTAAGGCATAAGAAAGCTCTCACTCTTTTATTAATAAATACCAGACTACGATATGAACTTGCATATTCTAGTTATCACCAAACTGTATCATGCCCACCTATTTTCCTGGATATGGTTCTGGAAAATCAAATACTTATCTTCCCTTTCTCTGAGAGTTTTTAAGATCTGTCTGAAGGGCTTCAGATCTCATATGCTGCAGGAGAAACATGATTTTAAAAAAAAATTTTTTAACATTTTTATTCTTGAGAGAGAGAGAGAGCGCGTGCGCACGCGCGAGTGGGAGAGAGGCAGAGAGGGAAGGAGACACAGAATCCGAAGCAGGCTCCAGGCTCTGAGCTGTCAGCACAGAGCCCGACACGGGGCTTGAACTCACAAACTGTGAAATCATGACCTGAGCCAAAGTCGGAGGCTTAACCGACTGAGCCACCCAGGCGCCCCGAGAAAGATGATTTTTAACAGCCAAACTGACTCCATGATTAAATAAATTTATATTCATACTGGACAAAGGAAGCACGTTGCCTCTTGCCTGGGCTTCTTCTTTCTTTGATTAATAATCCCTTGCACAGTAGAACACTGTTGCTAACTCGCCATGCCTGGCACCTTTATCAGTCTGTTCTTGAAATAAAAATAACTCAAGTCTCCGTAAAAGCAGTTTGTTCATCAGGGCGAATTTAATAATATCATCGCCCCTACTTAGAGTTAAGCAGAGTGATGGGAGAGGAGTGCTTAGGTATGTCGCTCGGTTTCTCACCTCCACCTGCCTCCCATGGGGAGCCGAACAGTCAACAGCTGACCTGTGTGCTAGCCTGTCCATATAGGCTGTTTCCCTTGGCACCTAGTTATGTTTATGGCTAGTGCTCTCTTCTCCTTTTTTTGATACCCAGGCCTCGCCCATCTTACCACCCCTACCCCACTTGCCTCCTAACCCAACAGACTTGCTCATATCCCATGAGGGATCATCATTTCTGTTTCATTAACTGAGAGCAGCCCAAGGTGCAGCAGGTCCCAGGCACGATTAGATGTTAATTAGCACATCGTTACTTACTGGAAGACCTATAAAACACAACAAATACAATGTGTAGTAGTGCAGTGGGAAGCAGTGTGAACCAGATGGCAGGGATCCAGGCATCTTTTCTGGTGCTCATTAAACCTACAGCAGGGATGACCAGCAAGTCATGACACTGAGGTAAACAATATCATTTCCAAAAGACAATATGAAAAAGTATTCGTTGTCAGATTTTTACAAAGCACTTCCTGTGTTTCTGTCTAAACTCCCTCCCCACGGGCTTAATTTCTGTCATCTTCTTTGTGAATCAGTCTTCGGTGGTAAACAAAATTTTGTTCATTGGACCAGTAAGCATGAGAGACTTTTAGTCTCCATTAGAATTGTTACTGCCTCAGATTAATGCTTCATTGAGTTTCTCTTGTTTCTTTTCCTTGCACGTTCCCTCCTTTAGCACAATGATCATTATGTTATGAAGAATAAAAAATACTAAGTACGGTTCTTCAAGTGATTAATATTCTACATTTCTTTCCTAAGCAAAGAATTTGTCACTAGGAATTAGTCCACATCCCTGGGCACTGCTAGCAGGCACTTCTTTGATTCAAATAAAACTTGGAAATGTGATCTCAGTGACATTATGTCAAAAGAAACATGTCAAAACAGTGCTGATACAGAGAGTTTTATTGTGCCTAGAAACCATGTCTGTGCTTTGAAGGAAACAAAACAAATCATAGCAGCAGGAACGCATTTTTACAAGAGGCTCTTGGCAAACAGCAGAGGCCGGTTCCCCTCTCCTGTGTCTCATTTCCTCTTTCGAACTCTCCACCTCATGCTCTTTCAAGTGTGAAGTCCATGCCTGATTCTATGTCCTGCTTAAAACTCTTCAATGTCATCCTGACACCTACAGCCTCATTTACAGGCACCTGTCATGGGATCTGCCCGGTGTGTTCCTCTCTAGGCTCAAGCTGCCCCATCATACCTGCTGTTAAAGCAAACCCAAACTATTTTCTTTTCCCCACTCACACTATTTCCTTTCCATGCCTGTGCTTAATATGGGCTATTTTTCTCTGTCAAATTTTACTTTTGGACCCGGAGAACTCTTCACCTCTACCATGTATTGTTAGGTGTTTGACATTGTGCAAATTACTGGGCCTTGATTTCCTCATCTGTAAAATAGGAGCTTAGGACCAACATTTTGGGGACCATTTTGGGGGTGCCACTTGTAGAAGCATTTTGGGGGTGCCACTTGTAGAAGGCTTCAGCACCTGCCCCGGGGAAGTGACTTAATGGAGACATCAGTGGCACTGGCTTTATTTTGTGGTTATTACTGTCACCATCCTTCAAAATGTGACTCAGGTCTTACTTCTGCTGAGAAGCTTTCCCTTACCTCCCCATCCCAAAGACTGAGTGAATTACTTCCTTGTACCATGCATTTACTTTTTTATTGCCCTTTTATATATTTTTCTTATCATTAATGTGGTACCTGATTTGTTATAATGTTGCTGGGTAATGAAGTTGATCGTGTGGAAAAATGGGATGAGAATGGTTCCAGGACGCCTTGTAATTCATATTTTATGGACCTACTGCAATAGTGTGGTTAGGATCTGATTGTTCCTGGTAAGTGGATGAGTGGAGTTTTCTTTACTTCCTGGGCTTTATAGCTTTGTAAGCTAATAGTTACTGAGTGCTTACTATATGTCAGGCAGGAGACATTAAATGTTATATTTGTTCCTTACTATGATCAATGTGGTAGATATTGTTATTATTCCCCTTTTTACATGTGGAAACTGAAGGTCTAGGGTCACAGAGCTAGCAATAGACCATCTGCTCCCAGAGCTTGAACTCTTCGGTCAAGAACACTCTGTTCTGACCTATGAGGTGTGATTTGCCTCTGGGCCTCTTTAGCGTGTAAATGTATTCGATACACTTTCATTTCTAATTCTATTCCAGGTACTCCTTCCAAGATGAGGAGGACATGTTCATGGTAGTGGACCTCCTGCTGGGTGGGGACCTGCGTTATCACCTGCAGCAGAATGTCCGCTTCCAGGAAGACACCGTGAAGCTCTTCATCTGTGAGCTGGCCATGGCCCTGGACTATCTGCAAAGCCAGCGCATCATCCACAGGTCAGTTGGGTCCAAGGGGACAGCCTTGAATGTACTGAATGTGCAGGAGAGAATGCACAACCTGATGCGTCAACAAAGGCCTTGTTGAACATGACAGGTAACCCTCACTGAACTCCTGTAACAGTCCCTTGAGGTAGGTTTATTGTCCCCATTTTGAAGGTTAAAAAAAAAAAAATGAGCACATTGAGCTTAATTCACTCAAGGTCACAGTTAGTAAATAATAATACCAGAATCAATGTATATTGGCATTAGACAAAAGGTGACATATAGGGATGTATCTCCTTAATTTGGGGAATCTGTGCCAAGTGAAAACAAGCAAATAACACAAGTTGCTATAAACTCAAACAGACAATGGACAGAAAAGGGTAATGCTTTATATTTGTAAAGATATTGGTAACTTGGTTTATTCGTTTCAAGTTTTTATTTGAATTCTACTTAATTAACATATAGTGTAATATTGGTCTCAGGAATAGAATTTAGTGATGTAAAGAGACATTGGTAGTTTTCATGATGATTTCTTATATAGTATCTTACTTGATCTCTATAATAACTTGTGATAAGTGATCAGAGCAGTAGGACCACATTCAATACGAGAAAACCATGATGTGGAGATATTAAGTTTTCATCTGGTTTATATATGAGAATTTTTTATTATGTTTTTAATTTTAATTCTTAGATAGATAACAGTGTTATATTAGCTTCAGGTATACAGTATAGTGATTCAAGGCTTCCATACATTACTCCATGTTCATCATCGTAAGTGCACTCCTTAATCCCCTTTACCTATTTCACCCATCCCCCCCCCCCCCCACACACTTCCCCTCAGATAACCGTCAGTTTGTTCTCTATAGTTAAGGGTCTGTTTCTTGGTCTGTCTGTCTGTCTGTCTGTCTCTCTCTCTCTCTCTCCCTCCCTCCCTTTTTTCCCCTTTGTTTGTTGTTTTGTTTCTTAAATTCCACATACAAGAGAGATCATATGGTCTTTGTCTTTCTCTGACTGACTTACTTCACTTAGCATTATACTCTCTACCTCCATCCATTTCACAGTACTAGAAGTCCTAGCCACAGCAGTCAGACAACAAAAAGAAATAAAAGGAATCCAAATTGGTAAGGAAGAAGTAAAACTTTCACTATTTGAAGATGACATGATACTATATATGTAAAACCCTAAAGACTCTACCAAAAAAACTAATAGAACTGATAAATTAATTCAGTCAAGTCGCAGGATACAAAATCAATGTACAGAAATCTGTTGCATTTTATACACCAATAATGAAGAAGCAGAAAGTGAGGTTAAGAAAATAATCCCATTTACAAATACAAACAAAAACAATACAACAGGACAATAAAATATCTAAGAATAAGCTTAATCAAAGAGGTGAAAGACCTGTACTCTGAAAACGATAAAACATTGATGAAAGAAATTGAAGATTACACAAAGAAACGGAAAGACATTCCACGCTCATGGGTTGGAAGAACAAATATTGTTAAAATGTCTATGCTACCCAAAGCAATCTACACATTAAGTGCAATCCCTATCAAAATACCAACAGCATTTTTCACAGAGCTACAACAAACAGTCCTAAAATTTGTATGGAACCAAATAGCCGAGAGACCCTGAATAACCAAAGCAACCTTGAAAAAAGAAAAACAAAAGTTGAACTAACACAATTCTAGACTTCAAGTTCTAATAGAAAGCTGTAATAATCAAAACAGTATGGTACTGGCATAAAAATAGACACAAAGATCACTGGAACTGAATGGAAAACCCAGCAATAAACCCACAATTATATCATCAATTATTTATGTGAATTTTGAACCTAAACACAATCAATGCAACTTCAATTTACAGATGACTTACTATATGCCAGGCACTACTGAGTACTGTCATGTATTATCTTATTAAATTCTGAGAACGCAGGGAAGATACCAAACTTCATCGCAGTATCTCCACTATACAGATGAGAAAACCGTGGCTCAAAGATTTGCCAAGGACACACCAGTGACAAATGGCATTGCCAGGATTTAAACCTTGGTCTCTGAACCCCAAGTCAGAGCTCTGTCTGCTCTACCAACTTGCATTAATTACATATGTGATGTGTACACACATCGGACACACATTAATACACACATGTGTTAAGGATACATCATTAAGTGAAAAATCAACACGTTACCACCACTGTCTTACTTCTAATCTCTGGTGAATTTGCTAAGTTTTTAAGTAGGAGTATGTCTTTACAATTTAGCAAAACTTTGGCTAGATAAAATATTTGCCAACCACTAAGTTGATGTTTATCTAAAATTTATCTGGATTAGTGCAGAGCCTGGGGATTAAGATGTATCATCATAATTTATACATTCTCTATGCAGGCACTATGGAACAGTCTGTGTGTGTGTGTGTGTGTGTGTGTGTGTGTGTGTGTGTGGCTTTGGCCCTGTATACTTAAACAGCCATTGTTTAATTTCCTGTCTTTCTGAGGACCTATTTGTGCTGGAAATGGGCTCTTCAGGCAACAGATAAACACAAAGCAGGCCAGTTAATCATGTAGGGTCTTGGAAGTAAATGAACACACCTGGTGTTTTGTCAGTAACTGGGAACCCTGTTCATAAGCAGACTTTCTCCCATATTGACTTTCTGGTCCCTCAGTTCTTTCGGAGGAGAAATTTTTCATATTTGTAGTCTAAAGAGTCCCTCGCAGAGAATTTGTGCTCATTCAGAACTGGGCGAGCAGACCCCGAATTTCCAACTCACAATCGGCTTGGGGTGCTGACATTCTAGATCTCAGGAAGGAGACAGGTACTATGGGAGCCAGCATGGCTATGAGCACCTTTTAACTTTTTTCTTCCCCTGTTTGAATCTGGGTTCTGTGCCTTCTTTCTCTGGGCTTCATTATCTGTCATCACAAGTCAAGATTCTTGGAGCATTTTTGCCCTATGCTTAAAAAAGTGTTCCAAAAGAAATCCAGGAGAAAAACAAATAAACCAGAAATGTCAAAATTATATGTAATCCCAAACATTGCTATTTTTCACTTCTCTCCCTTGCTCTTTATTGCTCCCATCATCATTTTACTACTTAAATAGAAACCAAGAATTAACTTTCTGCCTTTTGCCCTTTACACACACACACACACACACACACACACACACACACACACACACAAATTACTCCTTCATGCCTGTCCTGAGAAGAGCCTCTTAGTACTGAAGTGTCCCCTCACCATGGTAAACGAATGCAAGGCAAACACAGTGACATTTTGAGCACTATATTAAAATGACATCCTCTTAGGGGCAGAAAATAATCCAGGTGTATTTCCATTGCCTGTAAGGCTCCACCCCACCTCCCGTGTGTTATATTTTATAGGTACCCGTAGCATTTTGTACCTCTCCTGAGGAGCTGTGACATTTTTTTATGTATAATTAATGAATATCTGCGGCTCTACTACACTGTAAACTTCATGAGCTAAGCCATGTGTGTTTTGCTTTTCATTGTATAACCAGCATGCAGCAAAAATAGAAGGGAATGAACACTGCCAAGACCATACAAATGATTGACTAAAAGCCAGGTTTGTGAATAACAAAGACAAATTAAAATACAAGGTATTAAAGCCAAAAATTTCAGACCTACCTTAGTCGTCACATGGGGTATCCACATCATTTGTCATCCAAACCAGGGTACTCCTGAGAATAAAAGGAGTCATTATTAATAATTATGCTTGAGCAACAGGCAAAATCCATAAATGTTCTGGGAAAAAATTAGGACATACATCAACATCATTAAGGCTTTTCAAGACAGTAGTGACCAAATAAACATGTTAATTATGAGAGTGCTCTACTAACCGTGGCTTTCTGCCTCCAGAGTACCAAATATCAAGTTGAAATGTTGTCAAGTGGCTTGAAAAACATTTGTCTGTAACAACGAAAGACTGAGAAACAGTGTTCCTTTGTCTAAGGCGTTAAAAGGATCATAATGATGGCACTCTGAGGCAAGGGCTCATGGGGCAGAGTTAAAAGCGTGAAAGCAACATAGAAGAAGAGAAGGCTTGTGAGCACTTCAATTCTCTTTTTAAAATCTTCCTTTAAAAGAATCCATAAAATTTACACTGGATTTGATGGAATATAAGATCACAAGGCAAAACATCTTTCGGCTACTTAGAAAATTGTTTATAAGACCCATCCTGAATTCCGAGTTATTACAGTGTGGATGAAGGAAACAATATCAATGAAATTCAGTAGATTCCTAAGACAAGGAAACCCCATCTGCATATATAAAATATGTGACTTCCTAATTTCAGACTGGAACCATCATTTTGTTTCTGGACATGGTAGATGATTAGAATTAGTCACAGCAGTCAGCAACTATGTGTGGAAGAGTAGCAGTGGGCTGTCATTTACTTAGGGGTTCCTGGGGACCAGGTGGTCTGCAGAACACATGTTGTGAATTATTTTCCTTCATCTGCTCACAACCAGGAGGCTGAGGATGTCATTTTCCCCCATTTTACAGCCAAGGAGACTGTGGTTTAGGAAGACAGACGAAGTAACTTGCCCAAAGTCATATGGCTAGCAAGTGTAGGTAGGCATCATTGAAGGAAATGCAGAGGTCTTAACCATTCTCCATACTGCTGATGGTAAGCATGATTGTGGCTCTGAGGAGAGCATGGTACAAGGTGAGGCATGGCCCCTGCCTTTAAGTCTACACTCTGGCTGCATGGGCCAAGATGGGACACAGGGAACCAAATGACGAGAGAACAGCATACAACTAGAAGCTAAAATGTGTGAGAAAGACTGAAGTACTTTAGACGACATGATGTTTTGGGTTACAAAACAATGTTTGTTTAAATAAACATTTATTTTTGAGAAAGAGAGAGACAGAGCACGAGTGCATGAGAGGGGGAGGGGCAGAGAGAGGGGGACAGAGGATCTGAAGCAGGCTCTGCATTGACAGCTGAGAGCCCCACCCGGGGCTCAAACTCACAAACCACGAGATTATGACCTGAGCTGAAGCTGGATGCTCAACCAACCTAGCCACTGGGGTGCCCTCAAAACAATATTTTTTGAGCGTTCAGAGGATTTTAAAGGGATTTTAATGACAAAAGCAGAAAGAAGAGTCCAGTCCACATAAGTGGAACTGTACTGTGCTGAATAAAAACACTCTTATCTCCCTGATTTACATAGCATGGTCTCTGTTTTTAATTTTTTCTTCATGTTGACTTTACTGCCAGCAGTCTAGTTTATTTTTTTTAATACCATTAATCCTGTTTCTTTCATAAATTCCCAGAGAGACATAAAGGGGGTTTTGTTGTATTCTGTGGATTTTTTTAAATCCACAGACATTAATTTTTTGTAGTTTCCTAAGTATGTATAATACTTAGCTACTTGTCCTCTATTTTAGAAACTTTCTTTTCTGCAGTTGTTGTGAAAGACACCTATTGCACAATAACCATTAATTTTGAATTGTGTAATTAGATAATTTTCTTATTAGCAAGAAGTCAAACATCTTCCATGAGGATAGCTTGAAAATCAGCATTAGTTTCCAAATATGGCCAGTTTCTAGTTCAGTATTCTCCCTAACTTACATTAAATCAGTGAATGAAGATTTTAAAATGTAGACACAGGGATTATTTGCTTTTATTAAGAAAACATGGAAAATAAAACTCATTACATTCCTTCCTATGAAGATAGTACCATTTGATTTGTTGATTGCCACAGTCTCTCCAACGAATAATGTGATGGAGAGTAATTATTAGGGTCCAAAGACAAATTTGTGTTCACTCCCTGGTCAGATGTTAAAGACAACTCAAATACAAATCCACACTAATAAAGTGAATTGTACAGGAAAATTCAAGAATAAGTCATCATGGATCAAAATACCATTTGTGAGGGAATATTTGATTGTTTTTTCCTCTTTGTAAAAATTATCCCACCCAGTCTGATCAAGTTCTATATATATTCCCTACTTTCTGAATCCTATAGGAATGCAATAAAACTCTAATTAGGCAATTTGTATAGATAGCTACAAAAGGACAAAGAGTTGCAAACATTTCATCTCTGATTACAGATATATTAAAGTAGGAATAAAAGAAGGGTCAACTTCCAATTCAGTCAGGATGTTGGCAGAATTCATTTCCTTGTGGCTGCAGGACTCATGGTAGCTTGTTTCTTCAAATTCAGTGAGGAGAGCAAAACTCTAGAGTGAGTCTGCTAGAAAGGCAGAGCATATAACACTGAATGACCATTACATAATAGAACACAATCACAGGACTGACATCTCATCATCTTTGCTACATAACGTTGGTTAGAAGCAAGCCATACAACCAGCCCACACTCAGGGGCCGGGGATGATACAAGACGTAAACACCAGGAAGTGGGGATCATGGGAATCACAATAAAGCCTGTCCACCATACTTCCTCTAAAGAAGTTGGACTGCACCAGATTCTGACACCAATTTCTTCTATGACCTTAAACATAGCCCCAAACTTCCTTGTCAAGGAAGATGTGGGGAGGTTTGACTAAATGATCAGGAATGGTCCCTTCATACCTAAGGGTCTAGGATGATTTTCCTCTTAGCCCTGGTAGGATGCTCTTCAACGTGTGATCTCATTGTTTCTTTGCTCTCTACCACACAGTCATTTATCCCCAAGAAGGCGGCATGACCAAAATGCACTGTCTAAAGAGCCTGTGACAATGAGGAGTGATAAACAGCTACTAGCATACTCATCAATTAAGGTCTTATTTGCAGTTGAGTTGTGAACCAAAAGTATTTGTCTTAACCAAGGTCTTTAGTTTGTTACTGGCAGAGCTTTCTTGGCTGAGATTTCCCCTTTTTGTCTAACTCACACACACTGTACTATCTTGGAAGTTACATTTTATTTTCTTAAGATGATAGTGCATAGGAAAAAAAAAACTAAGATCTTTCTGAAGCTAATCATTTTAGTCAATGATCACTGAGTGACAGATGAATGAACTTGCCAACTTAGTGACATCTCCAGCTTTCTGAAACCTATGGGAGTGACTCAACTAGAGAGGTGTTTTTCTAATTTCAAAAGGTGCCTACTCCTTTCTGTTCACCGACAGTTTTTAACCATTTAATGTGTACTACAAAGTACATGTATCATCTTCTTAATGACTTATGAAGAGCTTTCACTTATTGTTCACATACCACTGGCCACCGTGATAATAAGTGTTTTGTATATTTGGTCTAATTGGATAGTCAACGGTGCTATGAAGGAGTTGAGTAACTTGCCTAATATCATATAGTTAGTGTACTAAGGCCAGATTCAAAAGTAGGACTGTGTGATCTGAAGACCTTGCTCTTAATGTAGGCTCCTTTATTTTCACTCATATGAAAATAGTAGGATATCCTCAAGATCAGATAAGCTATTTACTGCTATTTACCCAGTAGCAACAAACATTGGTTTTGATACACATTTTTAGTTGGTATGGGTTATGGGTTAAGTTGTATCTCCCCCAGAAAGATATGTTGAAATCCTAAATCTGAGTACCTCCAGAGGTGACCTTATTAGGAAATAGAGTACAGAGGTAATCAAGTGACATTGAGTTCTTTAGGGTGTCCCTTGTCCAATGTAAGTGGTGTTCTTATCAAAAAAGGAAATCTGGGCAGAGAGGGAAGATGATGTGAAGGACACGGGTAGAACACCATGTCAAGATAGGGAACTGGAGTGGTGCATCTGTAAGCCAAGAAAGGCCCAAGACTGCCAATAACAGCAAACCAATAGAAGCTATGGAGAAGCAAGGAAGGATTCTCACCTACAGGTGTCAGATGAGCTTGGGCCTGGTAACACCTTGATTTTGAACTTGTATACTCCAGAACTTGAGACAATATATTTCTGATGTTTTTTTTTT
Organism: Herpailurus yagouaroundi; assembly: GCF_014898765.1. Classification (NCBI taxonomy): domain Eukaryota; kingdom Metazoa; phylum Chordata; class Mammalia; order Carnivora; family Felidae; genus Herpailurus; species Herpailurus yagouaroundi. Next base: position 117,565,067 of record NW_024412377.1, on the reverse strand, counting down.
AAGCCACTCAGTTTGTGGTACTTTGTTGTAGCAGCCTTAGCAAACTAAGTATGTTTTTATAGTTTTCTTAGCTGCTCAAATTTCAGTGTTCGCATGTAGCAGGTACTTCTCAGAACAGCTTCTATCCTCATTCTTGATAAACTGCTTCAACTATATTATGGGATTGGGGCACCTGGGTGGCTCAGTCCATTCAGAGTCTGACTTGATTTCGGCTAAGGCCATAAACCCAGGGTCATGGGATCGAGCGTAGAACCGGCTTAAGATTCTCTTTTGCTCTCCCTCTGCCCCTCTCCTTCACTCACATGCTTGCTCTCTCTCTAAACAGACACATACACACACACACATACACACACACACACACACACACACACACACATGCACAAGGGATTGAAGACAAGATAAAAGAAACTTATTAAAATTGCTTGTGAAATTAGGGTAACCCAAGAGAATATTCAGTAAGTCAAATCCATTAGCTTTAGTATATGGTAAATTATTTTATGTTGCGCAGAGACTATCTGTGGCTTTCTTATAACGTTTCTCTGGCCCAAGGTATTTTGTTTTGCTTTTTAAGCTTCTATAAGGGATGGTAAATCTTTTCCTTTTTTTTTTTTTTTTTTTTTTGAGAGAGAGAGAGAGTACACATGGGCGTGCAGGCAGTGTAGAGGCAGAGGGAGAGACAGAATCTTCAGCAGGCTCCACATTGAGCATGGAGCCTGACACACATGCTTGATCTCACAAGCATGAGATCATGACCTGACTCTCAAGAGTCAGACACTTAAATGACTGAGCCATCCAGGCACCCTTAAATCTTTTTCAATTTGTCAAAGTAGTATGTCCAGTATGAGAAAATTACAAGTCGAAAAAATGATTGCTTAACTGAATACTTTTATATGTTGCCCCTGATATTGGCTTTCTTTTCAGTGTATTGATATTTGCTGTTGCACTCCCTCTCTGACCTCCCCAACTCATGCTGTCTCTCTCTCTCTCTCAAAAATAAATAAACATTAAAAAATTTTTTAAAAGGGGCACCTGGGTGGCTCAGTCAGTTAAGTATCTGACTTCAGCTTGGGTCATGATCTCATGGTTCATGAGTTCGAGCTCCATGTCAGGCTCTGTGCTGACAGTACAGAGCCCAGAGTCTGCTTCAGATTCAGTGTCTCCCTCTCTCTTTTCCCCTATCCCACTCATGCTCTGTCTCTCTGTCTCTGTCTCTCTCTCTGTCTCTCTCAAAAATAAACATTAAAAACTATATGTGTGTGTGTGTGTGTGTATATATATATATATATATATATATATACATATATATACATATTTGATGTTGCAGTGGGAGCACAGATTTTGGTTTCAGTTGGCCATTTTGTGTGGAATGGTTAAGAAAGTGCCTTTTTTTTTTGTTTTGGTGTATCTTCTCTTCAGTAGACCATAAGCCTTGCAAATGTTCTCTTTTTGTAACTCTCACAGCAGAAGGGCCACTTGAGTCTCAAAAACAAAACGGCAGTGAAGTAATGAGGGTATTAGGTTGATATGTTCTACTCAGCACCTGCTCCCGAGCTAACAAATAATGAATGAGCATGAATAACACATTGCAAAAACAGGAGAATCTGCCTTCTTTGTATTAGGCATCAGGCAATTTCAAAAGGAGCTTTGTAACTAACCTTCTCACATAAGACCACCCATTTGTGAAAACCCACGTGAAAAAGGCAGAGAACCGCTCATTTACAGGTTAACATTTAACTAGCCTGAACTGTGCTTTTAATAATTTCTATAAGGTTAAGAGTTTCATTAATATGCAACCTGTGACTTGGTCCAAATTAAATTTTACTTTGCTTACACACATGTTGGTGCAAAGCATTCTGGAAGCTTTCATCATTTAACACATAGTATCGATCACTTATCTGTATGCCAGGCACATAGCTCTTGAATAGAGCTTTGAAAATAAAAATATATTTTTTTTTGTCCTCCTAGAGCTCAGGGTTTAGTTGAGGAGACAAAAAGCAAGGAACTAAATACATAAATAATCATGTTAGTTAGAGATTGCCTTTAGTGCAATGGGAAATGAACCATGGATCTAAGAGAGTACACCTTCGGGGTAGAGGCTGCCTTATGCATTAGCATGGTGCTCAAAGAAGACTAGTCCACAGGTGGCCTCTGAACCCATACTTGCAGGACAAGCAGCTCTAAGGTGGAAATCTGTTCTGTCCTGGAGTGGAACAGTGGTCGTTGTGACTGGAACAGTTGAGAAAAGGGGAGAGAGGTTCAAGAAGCAAGAAGACAGGTGAGCCAAGGCCCGATCAGCTCAGCATGTTCAAGAAAACACCATAGCTCACTGTTACTTCTTATTTGTACTTTAGAGAAAATACAAAGCCAGTGAGGCAGGAGGACATATTTGAATTTGTTATCCGTTTGGAGATACGAGTACGGCATTCACAGTGAGTAGTAAGAAAATCAGGATGGAAATGGTAAAGAATGGGATACACTAACTATTCTAGATATTAGGGAAGAAAGAGCCTGCAGATTAGGAGTCCAAGTTGCTCACTCTGTAGATAATGGATTGGCATACTTTTTCTGAGATTTTTTCTAATTTGTAAAATAGCTTGAATCATGTCATGTATAATACGGCCAGAAAAATATGAAAAGCTACTATTATAGTGCTTGGGAAAACAGAAGTGGCTAATGAAGGGAAGCCAGACTGTTTTCCAGACAGATGTACAACAACTCAAGGCCAAACCATAGGATATTAGAGGCGAAGGTTAGCTTAGAAATCAAGTCCTACTTCCACGCAAAGGCAGCTACTTTTCTGCAACGTCCCCAACAAGAAACTGTCTTCCTAACCAGAAATGGGATTTGGTCCCATTTCAGAAATGGGATACTCGCTGCTACATAAAGTAGTTCGTTTCATGTTTAGACACACCTGATGATCAAAAACTTCTTCTTTCTATTGATTGACAGCCTCGTGATTCTGCTGCTGCCCATGGGAGCTTTAAGGCCTTAAGTCAGACAGGGCTTCTGTTTAGTCATCACTTGCTGGTACTGCAATACTGGTCCTTAATCGTGGCCTCCAAGATTCTTACTGGTCAGTGGCCTATTCTGATTAGCCAATGTTTGTTCCTTATGAAGTATTTCGAATATTCACCTCTGTTGTCAGGTAAACTGAACTGGAGTCCTGACTCTTCTCATAATAGCAGCTTAGTCAGCTCTCTGTGCTTCTGGGGGTCCCATCTATGAAACAGGGATAATAATTGTGCCCACGTTACAAGGTTGTTTGAGGATAATACAGGATAAAGCACTTGAAGGGCTTATCCTGGTTTCTCATGTGTTGCATTACATGAAATCTAGCACCATCAGTATGTCCTGCTGGTTTGGTGATAGTTGAAAACAACTATTCATCAGCTTAACATCACTTTCCAACCATCTAGTCCTTCCTACACTGGACGTTTCCTAATCATTTGCTCAATGTTTTCTGACGGTTGAATAATCACTATGTGCAGACTAATGTTCTTGGTGCTTACATGCCTCATCTCATTAAATCTCCACAGCAACCCTACAGAATTTTTACTGTTCGCGATTTACAGATCCAGGCATCTGAGTCTCAGAAGTCTGTTTATAATCTTTTACTGAAGAAGCTAAAGTTTTTCTGAAGGCCCTTACGGTAGTATCTGTATTAGGTCTCATTGACCATACTGGCCCCTCCCCAAATTAAGGGAAGCTGTGACAGGGGAACTAGATTCTCATGATTTATTTATGCCAATCATCCCTCTACCTGGGACTGGATGTGTTACTGCCAAATTGGGGTTCGATTATCAAGGAAGAAGATGGGACAAATTTCATTATCTCCTATAGCTAGGCAGCGTGGCAGGGTAGAAAAGAGCAGAGATGTTGGCACCAGGTGGCCTGGGCCTGAATTCTAGCCCGGTCATGTATGACTGTGGCCAGAGAGGATGTTTTCAGCTCTGGAGCTGAAATGGAGCAAATTGCTTTTTGCCTCGAAATGAATATTCCTTTACTTTATTTAACTTAAACACAAACGGGGGGCCTGGGTGGCTCAGTCAGTTAAGCATCCTACTTTGGCTCAGGTCATGATCTCACAGTTTGTGGGTTTGAGCCCCACGCTAGGCTCTGTGCTGATAGCTCAGAGCCTGGAGCCTGCTTCAGATTCTGTGTCTCCCTCTCTGTCCCTCCCCTGCTCATGATCTGTCTCTCTCAGAAATAAATAAAAGCATTAAAAAAGAAAAAATGCTTCATGACAGTTATGATCAATAGATGAACACTTTTTGGTCTCTCTTACTTTGGTACACTTTTTCCCTTCCTCTTACTAGTACATTTCTTTCCCTAAAATCTCTTTGGATTAAGGCAAAGACCCAGGAGACCCAAGTTCAGGCCGGCCACTATAGTTGGGGGATTTGATTCAGGTCCTTAACACTGTGTCCTAGCTTACCTGGTTGTAGAATGGGTAAATATGACCCAGGTTTCTATCTGTGTGAATCAAATTGAATAATGGCAGTGAATGAGCATTGACTAATGCTAAGCAGCAAGGCAAGAATCCTTGTCATTAAACATTCTGCCTATGAGGACTCAAGTTGGCTAAAAATCTCCAGTGAGTGGGATGGTATACTTGTCAAACAGGAGGATCTGTACTGTTGAGTCTGTACCATCAGGATAAGCGTGATTCACCTTCCTAGAACAACAGATTTACTCCACAGTAAGACATGAAGAACTTTACTTTTACATTAAAAGAGGTATGGGTAACTTCTAGAGTAGGGTGGAAAAGATAAATGATTTTCAAATATACAATAGAAACTATGAAAAAAAAATTAAACTTGCTGCAGGCTAATTTGAGCCATATGACAGACCCCCCAGGTATAGGAGGACATTCTTCTCTCTCCTTAGGAGGAGTAAAATATAAACATTTAAGATATAAACCAAGATTGCACGTCACAGTCTCTGGTCATACCCCAGCTCTAGCATATAATCTTGGGCAAGTAATTTAAACTCTCTGAGCTACCCCTTCTTCATCTGCAAAAATGGATGTAATATCTAAGTTAGGGGGCTGTTGTGAGCAATAAAAGATATTCTGTCTAGGGACACTTGACTGGCTCAATTGGTTAAGCCTCTGATCTCGGTTCAGGTTGTGATCTCGTGGTTCATGAGTTGAGCCCCGTGTCTGGCTCTACGCTGACAGCTCAGAGCCTGGAACCTGCTTTGGATTCTGTGTCTCCCTCTCTCTTTGCCCCTCCCCACTTTCTCTCTCTTTCTCTCTCTCTCTCAAAAATAAATAAACATTTAAAAAAAATTTTTAAAAGATACGTTGTCTATCAAGTTGCTGCCGCAGCATGGACAATAAATGGCAGCTAGAACCATTCTATTACTCATGGGAAGTAGACCAGTTTGACAAATTTTATTTTCAACTCTTCTCAAACACCCTCCTCAAAGGCCCTCCTTTTCAACAGCACAGACACTTGTAATTAAAGAGTTGGCCTCATGCTCGGAACCTATTTGCCCTCCTAGTTAAAATAACCGAGTGAGCAATAGTGGAAAAACCATGAAATTTAAATGCAATCTCTGACATTTATGAGCTGTATGACTGTAGGTAAGTCAGGGAGCTGGCTTTTAGGGAACCTCTGTGAGAAGCTTGGGTGGCTCACAGAAGGTCAGGGCTCAAAGGTTTTTGAAAGGTCAGGTGGGAAGGTTAGTTCCTCTGCTGCACTACACCCTTGCTATATTGCTGCCAAACACTTATCCAGCCTCCGTGACAATATCCACATCACATTTTAAGATTTTGTGATAGTTCACACCAACTTTGGAAGTGTCTGACTATTGAAGTTCTTTCTGAGAGGCTGGCTTAAATGCTTATTTGAAACTCCCTCAACTGGTCTCTAGTGAAGAACTGTCATCTTTTTTCACCAAAGGGTCCATTAACATCTGGTCCCTACTGCCCTTCCCCATTACCAGAGAAACCTATCTTCCTTGGGTGAATGCCTTGACAAGTCAGTTAGGTTGTGGGGATTGGAGAAGAGTCAGATGCTGGGATGGGGGTCTAGTGCTCTAGCTTGTGTTGTGCTAAGTGGACATATAAGCTAAATTATTATGGACAATGGAGAAGTTCAGCAGTCATGGGAGAAGACACCTGAGAGAAGAAAGATATGATGAGTGTACTATTATCCTGAACGGCACTTTGAGAAAACAAACACAAATTCAAAAAGGGATCCTGTATCACATTTTTATGGATGGTAAAATCACTGCCCTCAGCTCCTGATTAATATATAATTGCATTATATATTAATGAAATGAATAAATGAACAGCAGTGCTATCTATGAAAAACCAGCACACCCAAAATGAATATGCAAATAATGTATATGTACATACACATATATTTATTATTACAGAATATATTTGTAACTCATATTCCCTCGAACAAACTGTGGGAAATACTGGAGTTGAACAAAAACAAAAAAAAAACTGGCAGAAAGTTGCTAAAGAATAAATCTTAAAAATGCTCATCATAGTAAGAAAACAAACAAACCACTGTAACTATGTGCGGTGATGGATACTAACTAGACTTATTGTGGTGATCATTTCACAATATATCTAAGTATAGAATCATTATGTTATATACCTAAAACTAATATAATGTTGTATGTCAATTAGATCTCAATTTAAAAATGAAATTTAAATTTTTTTAATGTTTATTTTTGAGAGAGGGAGAGGGAGAGACAGAGCATGAGGGGGGAGGGGCAGAGAGAGAGGGAGACACAGAATCTGAAGCAGGCTCCAGGCTCTGAGCTGTCAGCACAGAGCCCAACACGGGGCTCGAATTCACAAACTGCGAGATCATGACCTGAGCCAAAGTCTGACACTCAACCGACTAAGCCACCCTGGTGCCCCTAAAAAACATGAAATTTAAATTAAAATAAAATAGAATCCACCAGTTAGTAAGAAAGAAATGGAGGATGTACCTGACCCACAATCTCATTCCAGCACTCTTCACTTCTGCCGCCTCTTCTAAACTACATGTTTCTGCTTACAATCATCCCTTACATCCTTTTATCCCCATCTCACTTGTTTCTTAACATAGGTCTGTTTATGTGATCAATAGGCTTTGTGTGATGTCTTAAATAATATATTATAGAATCGTATGTATAATATTTTTTCCCACTCAAGAACTTAGAGAGGACTCAATCTAAGAGCTCATTATGTAACAAAGAATGAAACCCGAAGTCTAGACCTGTCAGAAAGCCATGGTCACTGAAGGGGTTGATTGTGGTTTGGATACACTGATTTTCTTGCTCCCTGTTCTCACAATACCCCATATAGGATTGCAGGGTGAACAACTTGATTCCAGGGTAGGTGCAGTGAAGGGATGTAATTAGCCTATTAAGCTCTACTAATGTCTTGTAAAGTCATTCAAGTGAGAACAGAAGATCTATCAGTTCCGCCTTGGACCCTGCCACAGGGAGCATTGTATTTCTACATTACTATTTATAGTTCCCACAGTAGGCATCAGCTGATTCAGCCTTTTCTATTTCATCAAATCAAGACACAAAGAAGAATTTCTACAGAATGTGTGTGTCCCTAGACCTGAATTTTATCACCCCCAAATTCTGTAGCTCCTCTCTGAAATCATGGACACTGCAGAAATCACTTCTTTCTTCTCTTTACTGTAGTATACAAAAATGATCATTGTATTTATGATGCATCGGGCATAGAAAAAAGGGGCTTTTTTCTCTTATTCTTTAAAAAATACTTATTTTGAGAGAGAGAGAACACAAGCAGGGGAGAGACAGAGAGAGAGGAGAGAGAGAATCCCTACTGGGAGCTAGATCCCACAAACCATGGTATCATGACCGGAGCCAAAATCAAGAAGGGGATGCTCAACCAACTGAGCCACCCAGCCACCCATCCTCTCTCTCTTCTTAAGGGGAAAAGAGATGTATGGTTTATTATTCCAGAAGTTTGAGAAGGCAAGGGACTTGTTATGACCAATATTTACTTAAGCCCTTGCTTTCTTTTGAGCACTTTTATGTGCCTGGGAGCTATAGCATTGAACAATACAGAAAAGATATCCTTTCCCAGAGAACTTGCATTCCAATGGAGGTAGAAAAACCATAAATAAATAAGAAAACAGTACTGTGCTGAACATAAGATGGAGGTGAAGAGATAAGGACGGAGGGAAGGCTCCTGTAGATTGAGTGGTCAGGAAAGAACCTTGGAGGAGATGATGTTTTGCCAGAGATCTGAAATGACAGGAAGCGCCAAGCCAAGTGAAGGTCTAGGAGAACAGGACTGCAGGCAGAGGGGGCCATCTGTGCAAAGGAGACCAGGCCAGACCAGTGCAGCTGGAGCATGGTGTGTGGCAGGGAGAGGATGCTATTACGTGTAGCTCAGGGCTGTGCGGGGCTAGAACACGTAAAGGGCATATATGCCAGAGGTAAATGGTTTGGATTTTATTCCATGGAGGTTGGGAGCCAGGGAATGTTGTGCAGGGAACATGTGTGTAATGAAAAACACCACTCTGGGTGGTATGTGGTCAGTGGATCGTCAGGAGACAATAGGAGAAGCAAGAAGAAGGTACTGCTGCAATGCTTCAACTGACAGATGATGATGGTGGCAGTGGAAATGGGAATGATAATACTTATTTATTTAAGTTTATTGTCCACAAAAAATACATCAAGTAAAAGCTATCATTTTAACTATTTTCAAGTGACAGAGTACATTCACCTCTAGAACTTCCTCATCATCCCAAACTGAAACTCCATATGCATTCAACATAAGTTAACATTTATGTTCTCTTCACCCCAGCCCTTGGTAACCACCGTTGTCTTTTCCATCTCTGTCAATTGGACTATTCTAAGTACCTCACGTAAGTGGAATCATACCATGTTTCTTCTTATGTGTCTGGCATATTTCACTTAGCATATAATGTCTTCAAGGTTCATCTGTGTTGTAGCATGATCAGAATTTCATTCCTTTTTAAAGCTGAACTCCATTGTATGCATACACCACATTTTGTTAATCCATTCCCCCATAGATGGATATTTGGTTTGTTTCTACATCTTGACCACTGTGAATAGTGCTGCTATAAACACAGATATACAATTATCTGTTCAAGTCTGCTTTTCAATTCTTTGGGGTATATACCCATAGAAAGAGAATTGTGGGATCATATGTTAGTTTCCAGGTTTAATTTTTTAAGGAACCACCATACTGTTTTCAATCATTCCATTTCAAAGGTACAGTTATCAAGAGTTGTTGAAGGACCGGTGTTATGAGTTAAAAAAAGAAAAGAATTAAGAGTGATATAAAGATATTCAGTTTTACAATGGGAGAACTATGGACTAGGTACTAGGGTAAGGAATTCTGAAATAAGAGGGTTTGGGTGGTTATGTGGGACGTGTGTAAATATCAGAGGTTCTCTTTAAAGCATGTTATATTTATCATGGCTGTTAGACATACAGATGGAAACATCAAGCAGCAAGTTTGGTACATTATTAATCCAGAATTCCAGGGTCAGTGATGGATGTCAGATATATATAGTATATATATTTTATTTATATATATAATATATATTTATTATATTTTATTAATATACATATATTTATATATAAAAACATATATATTTAAAATCACAGGACTAAATGAAATCATTTAAGTGCAAAGTAGGTTTATGTATGACTGAGCTTTGGGCAATCTCAGCATTTAGAGGTGGAACCAAGAAGATACCAGCAAACAAGACTGAGGAGGAATCTCTGTGGCAAAAGGAAAACCAGGAGAAAGGGGATTTTTGCAAGCCACGAGAACCAAGTATGTCAGAAGGGAAGGAACGATCCATCCACTGAGAAGTGAAACATGACAAATAAAAGTGCACCCACTGGATTTGGCAAGCTGGAGGTCATCAATGTACTTGGCATAGGCAATTTCAGGAGGTAGAGGGGACGGAAGCCTCATTAGAATGGGCTGAAGAGGAGAATGGAGACACTGTTTCTAATTTCTCACCTATTTTTTTAAATTTTTTTTTTCAACGTTTATTTATTTTTGGGACAGAGAGAGACAGAGCATGAACGGGGGAGGGGCAGAGAGAAAGGGAGGCACAGAATCGGAAACAGGCTCCAGGCTCTGAGCCATCAGCCCAGAGCCCGACGCGGGGCTCGAACTCACAGACCGCGAGATCGTGACCTGGCTGAAGTCGGACGCTTAACCGACTGCGCCACCCAGGCGCCCCTAATTTCTCACCTATTAACAACCCAATCCACAGGTGTTATTGCAAAGGAAAATAGTAAAATGGGACAATAAGTGGAGGTGGCTGTCTATCAAGGAAGGTATTTCCAAGAGACTCGATCATATCATTCCTCTTACAAGAGGAGTAGAAAGAGATAGGAGTATAGGAGATAGTGTAGGAGAAGGAAGGAAATACCTGGCTGAGAGAAATCCATGAGAAGGTGAGAGGAGATAAAATCCAGAGCCCTCAGGAGAACAGTTGTCTGGGGCAGCTGCAGGGACTTTTCATCCAGTATAACTGGAAGGAAAGCTGTGAGTATGGATACAGAAATAGAGAGGTTGGTATAGACTTAGTGGTAGATAGTTCTCTTGTCTTTGTGAAGTAAGGAGATTCAGTAATCAACTGAAAGTGGGGAGCGGGGAGGAAGTGGAAGAGACCTGAGGGGCAATGAAGAAACGCAAAGTAGTCCTTTTAGGGAAGGCATCATGCTATGGCTTGGCACACTGGTTCTGGCTTGCGATAGTAGCCAAGAATTTAAATTTTTTTTAAGTTTAATGTATTTATTTTGTGACAGAGACAGCATAAGTGGGGGAGGGGGAGAGAGAAGGAGAGGGAGAGAGAATCCCAAGCAGGCTCCCCACCATGAGTGCAGAGCCCAGTGTGGGGCTCAAACCCACGAACTGTGAAATCAAGGCCTGAGCCGAAATCAAGAGTCAGACACGTAACTGACTGAGCCACCCAGGAGTCCCTGTAGCCATGAATTTAAATGAGAAGTCAATAGTACTTATGTCTGTTTCTAGCAAAGTTCAAGAGCTTGGCTGTAGGTGAGAAGCATCAGGGAATTGGGTTTAACCAATACTGGTTTTTGTTTTGTTTGTTTGTTTGTTTTGTAACATGAAGGAATATTTATTCATTCATTTATTTATTTATTTCATATAATTTATTGTCAAGTTAACTAACATACGGTGTATACAGTGTGCTCTTGGTTTGGGGGTAGATTCCCATGATTCATTGCTTATATACAACACCCAGTTCTCATCTCAACAAGGCCCGATACTGGGGTTTTAATGAGTACAATCAAAGGGAATAAGAGAATTAAAGATTTGTACAAGGAATGTTAACAATGGCTGTGGAAGGGAAGTGAGGATAGGAGCGAGAGTTTTGATGTAGAAATGCAAGGTGACAAAGTCAGTAATTGATGGTGTCAGTGTGCTACATGTGTCAGCTTTGGAACTGGATTGGAGAGAAGGTCAGGTTGGTCAAAGGCGGGCTGTTGTAATGGCAAAGGAACAATCAGGAAATAGGACCAAGGAAATAATGGGAGTGGATAGATGGAAAGATGATTGGAGGTAATTCAGGGAAGTGAGTGCTAAGGGATTTGATGGCACATCTACATAGACACTGTGATCATCAAGAATGATGAAGAACAAGAGAGAAGGAACTCATTAGTGACCTGCTAACGAGAGGGAGGTTGTATGAGTCCTCCATGTATATTTTAGCCAAAGAATTTTGTCAAAAGTAGTAAATGTTGTATTTTTCAAAAGACTTTTCATTCATAAATAAGCTTTTAAGAGGTTCATCGTTTAAAATCAGTTTGACATCTTTGGAGGTGGACAGTGCCAGCATGGTGTTTCTGAACATGACTGTACATCAGAAGGTACTACAAGTTTCTGTTAGTTTTTGGACAGAGGCCTCGGCCTGCCTGCAGGAGTCCGAGCACCACAGGTCTGAGCCCCAAGGTGTTTACAGCCCCCCGGGTGATTCTGAGCATAACCACTGAATTTAACCTTAGTGTAGGTCACCTAAAATGAAAGAAATAGAGTAAGTTCTTTCATGTTTAGCATAACTTGAGCAGGCTAAAGAGATAAGAAACTAGTGCTTAAGTTGCAGAACTAAAAAACATCAACTTGTTCTATCTGGAATTTTAATAGAGTACATAGGGCTTATTTTCATTCTCTTCTGCTACATGAATAAACAATGTTATCATACTGTGGTTTACCCTGTAGTGACTTAGAAGTGACCTCATCAGGCGCCTGGCTGGCTCAGTCAGTAGAGCATGCAACTTTGATCTCAGAGTTATGAGTTCAAGCCCCACGTTGGGTGTAAAGCTTACTTTATGAAGTTACCTCATCACATTTTGGGGAAACTATGTACTCAGAATCTTCATTTATACACTTTATTTTTATGTCAAAATCCCCCCTTTTTAAATTTTGCCCTATATTTTCCTCATAGTCCTCTGAATTTAGTAGTAAATATTCCCCTTTACCACTGTAGTCCTTCTGACCTGGTTCCTTATGAGCCTTTCTTATCCCCTCCATCCCAGAGAGAACCATATCTCATTTATCTTTATATTCTGTATGTTCTAGCACAGTGGCTATCAAAGTATCTCTGATACTCAGTATCAATATCAGTATACGGTATATCTATCAGATACAGATCAGTATCTCTGATCTCAGGATTATTCTTTAAGCTCCAAGGTAGTTCATGGGAAAGCTGGTGGATATAATGATACGTGTCTTTGATAAATATGAAAAGTGATGCCCGAAGTGTCCAACCTGCATCATTTTTTTTCTCACCGAGCCCTCATAAATTCAGGCAAAGAAATCATTTTGCTTATCTTGCCACCACCCAAATGTCTCGCCTTTTGTCAGGGCTTCTCATTGTCCCCTTTTTGCCTGTCAAAACATAATTGATGCTCACGGATGCAAGTCTGAAAGAAGGAGCAAGAGCCTGCTACCTGATTTACCTTGAGCTTTGGATTGCCGAGAGTGTGTGATGGTACACTATTAATGCTCTGAGTATATACTGTTAGGATTAACCTTCGTGAATGCACCAGAAATTCTCCTGATATCATTTAGATTTTCATTTACTGCCTATTAAGCCCTGTGAGCCTATGGAATGGAATTTGACATTAATCTAGAAACCATCCCTGACATCAAGGAGTTTATGATCCAGTTGGAGAAAAAAATAAATGTAAGCATGACAAATGTATGATGGAAGAAGTATTCCATGCAAAGCATGTAGGAGGGGCCATTGACTCAGCATTGGAAATTCTGGGAAGGCTTCCTGCAAGAAGTGACATTGGAGTTGTGGGGTGAGGGATGAATCTGCTTTTTCTGAGTACAGTGGTAAAAGAGCTCTGATTCAGGTAAACAAACAGCAGAAAGCGGCCAGGGGCTGAGGGGGGCGGTGCAGGGAGCATGTGGGGGACCCCATGCGCTTCTATATGGCTGGAGCACAGGAGCCAGATTCTAAAAGGGACTTTGTCTCATATAAGTGAGTTTGGACGTTTCTTGACAATTCTTGAAACAATGGAATCCATCCATGTGTTTGTGGTTGAGTTTGCAATACTGACAGTTTACCCAGAGAAACATGCTGTTTGAGAGGTGCCTGGGGGGCTCAGTCGGTTAAGCATCCGACTTCAGCTCAGGTCATGGTCTCACAGCTCATGAGTTTGGGGCCGGCATCAGATTCTGTGCTGACAGCTCAGAGCCTGGAGCCTGCTTCGGATTCTGTGTTTTCCTCTCTCTCTGCCCCTCCCCTGCTTGTGCTCTCTCACTCCCTGTGTCTCAAAAGTAAACAAACGTTAAGAAAATTTTTTAATTAAAAAAAAAAAAAAAAGAATTAGTTCCTAGGCCTCTGAGACACAATCTAAAAAAGAAAGAAAGAAAGAAAGAAAGAAAGAAAGAAAGAAAGAAAGAAAGAAAGAAA